>NC_142861.1:8790378-9093409 GCF_061612785.1 Hesperophylax consimilis | reverse complement strand
CTCGCGGCACACTTACGAATGGCCACGGCACACCAGTGTGCCGCGGAGCACACTTTGCGGAACACTGGTCTAGATCAGTGTTCCGCAAACTTTTTATGTTCACGGTACACCTAACTAATCAAGAAATTTTAACGGTACACCAAAGAAAAAAAAACAAGGTAAATTTTGGATAGGATTGGCTAGGCTTATTACGAATAAAGGCGAACTTTGAGGTTAAACTACGAAAGCTGCATGTCATCATAATTTAAAAAAACATCCCAGGTTTTGAATGGTTTGTTTGGCAAAGCAGGGTTTGTCTAACCGGGATTGTGTAATTATGATTGATATTTATCACATAACAGTGACAGAATGACCGCGAACTGTCACCGAATCTGTTCGAGAAGTGAATTTTAATTTTACGCAATTGATAATTAAAATGCATCTTTTTCCGCCGCCACCAAGCCAAAAAGTTTCCTTTTATAGTAATTACAGCATATCTAAAGTTTTTTTCTAAAAATTATTCGAAATAAGCGTGGCCACTCCGAACCAAAATTTACCAAAAACAATATTTTATTAATATTTATTATTAAAATCAATATAACATGAAAAGATGTTTAATGCGAAATGTGAGCCTGTTTAACTGAACACAGACGATCAAAATTTGGAACAATCGTTGATAACGCTGCTCGTATCTCTTCGTCGATCGTCCTCAGGCGTTCTCTTTTTTTTTACTTTATCGTTGTGAGAGTTGAAAACCCCAATTCGCATAAATAGGTCGTGGCAAATAGTAATAGAATTGCAATAGCTCGCTTTGACAGCAGCGGATACTCATTTTTTACGTGGAGCCAAGTTTCTAGCTCTGTTTAATTTTAGTGTTCGATCAGTTTTAAGCTCCATGAATTCTTCCTGCTCGTTTATTGGTAAATGTCCAAGGGAAATGCTTTCCGAAAATGGATTTCTTACCCAGTCCATAGGTTGCAGGTCACACTTAGGAAAGTATGAGTTCATTTTTTCGGCTAACAGCTCCAAGTGTTTCACTATCAAAGCCTGCACTTTTTTTCTGAATCGGCAGCCATGATATTTGGAAACATTTCGTTACTACCATTGGTAGCGTGGCTGATCCATCGCACCAACTTAGCGCGAAAGCTTTCAATCTTGTCCGAAGACGTTAAAATGTTACAATTTCTTCCTTGCATTTTTTTGTTCAGCTCATTTAATTGAGCGAATATGTCCGCCAGATATGCAAGTTTTGCTACCCATTCTTCTTTTTTAAATAGAGAAGTAAAGTCTGAACCCTGGGTTTCTAGAAATGTCTGGGTCTCATTTTTCAGCTCTTAAATCCGAGAAAGCACTTTTCCGCGAGAAAGCCATCGTACTTCTGTATGAAACAGAAGTGACTGATGATCTGCTCCCATTTCCTGACACAATGCATTAAACAGACGAGAGTTCAGCGGTCGCGACTTCATGCAATTGACAATGTTGACGACTTCTTGTAAGACAGACAACAATTCATCAGGCAGAGATTTCGTCATCAGTGCCTCTCTGTGTAAAAAGCAATGTAAATTTTTAATATTAGGATTTTTTTCAGAAGCCCTGGTTATAAATCCCCTAATTTTTCCTGTCATAGCTGCTGCTCCGTCTGTGCAAATGCTTAAGCAGTTGCGCCATTCCAAATTATGTTCACTGAAGTACTGGTTTGTTACTCTGAATATTTCTTCTCCGGTGGTGTAACCAGGTAGTGGCAGACAAAATAAAAACTTCTCTTTTATTTCATATCGATCCGTGTACCTCACATTTGTGATGAGATGCGCGTGACCACTGATATCACTCGTCGACTTGTAGCGCGAAAACTCTACTTAGCCTTCATTTTTCAATTAACGTTGATTGAATGTCGGTGGATATTTCATTAATGCGACTTGCAGACTTTCTTTGCAGACAGGTAAAATTAAAGTTTCAGCGAGAGAATGAGGTTTCTTCGATTTAACCAGCATATTAGCGATCACGTAGCTTGCTTTGTGCGCTTTGCTTGATGTATTGAAAGACGAACTCATGAGAGTTACTTGTTTCTTAGACTGGTCTTTCATACGTTGAAAGAAGGCTTTATCTTTGTGAGCCACCGATGGGTGTTTAGTTGTTAAATGTCGTGAATGTTTACTGGGCACCATCGAATTATTAGCCAAAGTTTCTCCACAAAACAAGACATTTTGGGATTGGGCACGATTCGTCACCGCAATATATAAAGCCATAACGCACAAAGCTCTCATCGTATTTCCGATCAAAAAGCTTAGGTTTTTTCTTTGTTGACTCTGCTTCTTCTTGGGAATCGATAGTTTCACTTGACAAACTTGCGGTACGTTTAACGAATTTATCCATTATATACACGTAATATGGGATATTTTTTTGCAGTTAAAAAAGTCAATTAAGTTCGCGACGACACAACCAAACTACTAGCATTAACGAATGACTACTAAACAAGCGGGCGCAACGTCGCCGTCGTAATTCGTAATGTTATGTTGTCACGCGCATAGTCACCCGATAGCTCGTGCGCAATCACGTGGTAATGTAGCAATAGCACCCCACTTATGTAGTGTAGCACACGTGATAATGTAGCGTAGCGGCGTAGCACACGGCCACTTCGCAGCGATCGAGTCCCACCCACGCCACCTCCGGCCGCCGCGCCGCACAGAAAAGTAAAGACCGATTTACAGAGCACTTTGTGAGAAGTGACGCGGGACTCGCGGCACACTTACGAATGGCCACGGCACACCAGTGTGCCGCGGAGCACACTTTGCGGAACACTGGTCTAGATCAATACCATCCAATTCCGGCCATAAAAAATCATTAATCATCTCCCTCCCTTATCAGGCACAAGAGCTCCTCTTTTCTCATAAGGTATATACATGACCAATTATGTACCTAAATATTATATTTTGCAAAATATGTATGTATTAATGTAACTATGATCTATATTAAAATAATAAAAATAAAAAAATAAAAATCTCTCGATAGCGCAATCCATTAACCGTAACTGTTGCTCCAGCCTCATTTTCAAAAAAAGTAAGGTCCAATGACTCCGCCGGATCATAAATCGCACCAAACAGTCACGCGTTGAGGATAGAGAGGCTTTTTAACAATAACTCTTGGGTTTTCCGAGCCCCAGATGCGAAGATTTTGCTTGTTGACGAAGCCACCGAGGTGGAAATGGGCCTCATCACTCAAGATGATTTGCATTTGATTCACTCGAGTGAATTTTAATAATTTCAATGCGTTGTTGAAGCGTGTGTCGTTCCATTTTTATTAATGTCGTAGTTTTTTCTTGTCAAATGTCAAAAAATGACAGCTTCAAAAGTAACATCTACCAAAATAGCGGGCTATTCAAAATAACACTTCTTATTGGAAAACCCTGTATTATACCAGTTAGTGGCTGAGTATTCAAAGGCATCTGATTTCTGCTCAGGCGTTCCCTTCGGTTCAATACCTCTGTTAGTTTTGTCCTCCATCATTGCACAATATTTTCAAACAATTATTACAAACAATATTTTCCGCGTATAATGATGGTAGTAGGACTTTTTCAAACATTGTTAGGTCATTCCTGTAAAGGTATCTGTTGTGTCCCCACAAACAGTTCTCCAACTCTTCGTGGAGGGAGATTTTAGAGAATAAGTTATTTATATTAAATCAGGGATTTATTCAATACTTCGCGTATTACAATGGTGAATCGATAGTCGACCTAACTAGGAGCTGGCTATATGAGATCTGAAAACACCAAGTTTGTCTGGAAGCAGCCTAACTGGCTCTAGCGACTACTGACTACTAGCTGCCATCTTGCGGACTTCCAAGCAAGCTCTTTGCATTGCCCTCTATGAGTGCATCTAAGAAGCTCTTTGCTAACTCACTTCCCAACAATATCCTATGTATTTCTAAAAAAAGTGATAAAAACTATTTTAATTCCAAAATCAAACATGACTTGTAAACGAAACAAAGTATTGCTTTAGGAACACCTTGTTGCGTGTTTATGGAATCGAGTTACAGTAGGCGCTTGATTAATAGGTACAGATAACAACGGTTAAACTAATTTCCCGGTTGGTCCAAAAAAAATGTATGTTTTTTATTTTAGTTTATTGAAAATCAAGCAGTTATACATACTTTATATAAATAATTAAATTTTATATTTTTGCATGAACCAGTAAAGTTTCCACATAAAATGTGTTTCTAATATATTATATACCGTTCATTCATGAAAAACTTTTTCAAGTGGCCGATTGAAAAGTTATAAATATATAATTTATCTGTGATTTACGAAGCATTCATATAAGCATAATTCTGTAATAAATATTTTTTCCCACTCGTTCAGCTATTTAAGTGACTATTTAAGATTTGAACACATGCATTACTCGCAAAAGTAAAGCTGCAATCACAATGGACAATAAGGAAGTTGAGTCCATTTTTTTTATTTTTTTTATCAATGTTCGCATTCAAACTTAAATACGAGTATTTTTTTTTAAAGTTTGTTTTAATAGTTAAATTAATTCTCAAAGTTTGAATTAATTCTTCTTTAAGGAATTCCAGTATTTTTTTTACCAATGTTAACCGTCTATTAGAATTGATGTTATTAAAAAAAAAGAAAATTGATTAAGATTTCATAGTTAAATTAATATTTTAAGTTAGAATATTTGGTTTTCCAGCCCGGTACGGTATTGCCGTCGCTATTTGTTGACGTGCCCCGCGCCACTTCAGGACCGCCGCGCAGAAAAATAAAGACCAAAAGTAAAATAACGGTTTACAGCCCATTTCACTGTGAGACTTTTCTGGGCGGCGCGGCGGCCTGAAGTGTATCACATGTAATGTGACAGGTATAATAATAAAAACTTCTAAGCGATGCAATAAACAACATATTATTATAAAGCACTATACGAATATGTATCTTTATAAATCTATTTCATATAATAATAACAACAAATACATACATATATTTGACAATAGATGGGAGCTATTTTTTTCTGTCTCTATCTCTATTATTAGTTTCTCCGGGAATGCAGCTGGTTTTCAGCAGTGCCTTATTATATGGTAAACAAAAGATGAAATATTTAAAAGCCATCACCACATTATAATATATATTATAATGATTAGAGAATAATAAGGAAGTTGAGTGAAAAATATTTATATAAAAGGTGTATAAAAATATACCTGGTAAATTTCAGATGGATAGAATTCGCAATGATTATTATACTGTAAAAATGTATTATATTTATCGTAACGTACAAATGAACACAATTAATAATTTGATATACTTACTTGGAAGCTTTAACTCAACGACCGGCTGTGATTTGACCCAAATAAACGTTTAGACCAACTAAACCGACCATCTCTCATGTAATAGAAAGAGATGCACCATAGGTGATTCGTTGTACGTACAAGTCACGACACATGTGACGTCAGAATTCTTTCGACCAATCGTGGAGCGTATTCAGTTTAGTGCTATTGAATGCGTTTTCAAGAACGTTTAACTAATTCTAAGAATAATAATATAGAAATATATTTATATATTTAGAATCGATATTTTTTAATCTACATGAACATATTTTTTATAAGTCAAAATATTTTTCACTCAACTTCCTTATTGATGTTACAAAGTTTTTTTTTTAAATTAGAATTATTTGTTTAAAAAACTTTTTTTTTAATTTTTTAAAGATTATCGTGAATACTCCCCCAAATTTTCACTGTTTTTGTATATATATCTAAAAGCTACGGCCTAGTTGTTTGAACTCTTGTGTATTTGGCGTGTTTAAAAATTGGTAACCAGATAAAACTTACTAACACATAATATTGATAATCTAATCGTAATCCGTTAAAAACAGGATTGGAGGCAAATTAACAAATGATTTACTAGGTTTCCTAATAAACTTTCAGCAAAACACGAATGTTTTATCGCGATGTCGGAACACGTGTTGATTAATTCTAATATTTTCACATTTTTCACTGAATATTATTAGGACAAAAACAGGTGCATGAAAACTTGTTCCGATTTATTAGGAATTTAATAAGAGTATCAGGAAACGGCCCGCAAAACCGTATTATAACAGATTTTAAGAAATCAGTAAAACCTTCTCAGTTTTATTCGTACCTATTTTATATATATACCATTATCATAATAATGAACAAAAATAATACAAATAATCTATTCGTATTTGAATTATTTAATACATGCGAGTTTAAATCACAAAACTTTAGTGTAGAGGAGAATGGTTTTAAACTTGTATTTTAAAACGTCCCGGAAAAGCTGTTTACCGGCTTAGCTGTAAATCTAGAGTCTGCTGTATTTGTTTTAAAATAATTATTCCACGTATTATCTTTTCTCCAGTTAATTATTTTCACATTTCCATAACACATTACTCTTCCCTTCCACCAATGTCAAAACTTTTACAACCCTCCCCCCTCCCCACTGTTTCCCTCGCAAATTTCTGTTTGCCTCCAATTTTCTGTCTGTCAAAAGTTACTCAAATGGAACGATTACATCCAATTGTGAAGATTTTTTTTACAAGAAAGTAGGCAGGTACCTACCTACACTATGAATGTCTTAAGTTAGGCTAGGTTTAGTTAGGTTAGGTTTGTAATGTTTCAGGTTGTTAAAATCAGAATATTGGTAGTAATGGTATAAATTTGAATTATAATACGTTTCACCAAATGTCGGTGAATTGGAGACACTTAATTATGCTTAGTTCATCGTTCTACCGCCAGAGCGTATTAGCTCAGCTTTTAGTGTCCAAACTAAACCAACATAACCTCGATTAAGTGGTACAAGAAATAAAATTTGTTCTGTTCAAAAGTTTTGTTGGGTATTTTGGGATCAAATCCTAAAAAATAAGTTTTTTATGTAAAAGGCCACGCAGCCAAAGATAGCAGCCAATTAAAATAAGCGTTATGAAAATGAAAATGATGTTGGAAGTTGATGTTGGAACATTTTTACGCCAACCGCGTTCAATCCATTAATTACGTTGTTCTACATTTTACCTTAATATAATATCCTCATGTTAATAATTAATTAGTTAATAGTTAATAATAATATCCAACTGTCGTAAACATCACGGATTTAGGTACTTCTCAAATACAATCTCATCCACTTGCTCCAAATATCCATAATTAAGTAGGTACCTAATAGTTATTAACTAGTTATAAAATGGTCGAAAAAAATGTATTCTAAGAAAAATAAACTACGAACAGCTGATGGTTTGGAACGAGCGTCGTAGACAAAAAATAAAAGAGCATCGGGACATTGTTCGAAATCGTAGCACGAAGTTCGAAATTTGAACGTGTTGTGACTTAAGTCGAATGGTGTTCCATTTTAATTTATATGTTTTTAATCCTGCTTAACTACTTATGCACTCGTAGTTGTCAGTAGGTACCTCTTAAGAATATTTTATTTAATTACATAGTACATTTTTAAACGATATATGTACGTATAATAATGATGCTGATGGGAAAACAATTAATCAATGGTGTAAATTAACATAAATAATCTCTTTTATACTAAAATAAATTCGCTATCCGCGTCTGTCTGCTTGTGCGCTTAATTCTTCTAAACTACGCAACGGATTTTGATAGAGTTTTCACTATCATTTAGAGAATTTCTTCCGGAAGGTTTATTTATATAATACATGCATAATATATTTATAAAAAGTAAAAACAATTGTATCTCGCCATTTTCTTTTCACATATTCTTTTTTTCAAGAATTACGATTTGTTAAGGCAATTTTACGTTTTGCAGCCTCCAATGGCGTTGGAGGTCAAACTGAAGGATACCATATTGGGTATTGTTGAAAATATCCCTATATTAACCTAATCCCAATATCTCATTCGAGTGCTGAGATGTGTAAACATAAATTGTGCGTAATAATGGAACATACATTGTCGTACATACTTGTATATGCGAAATAATATTATATTAGAATAGATGTGAAATGTATAAAAAATATTTTTTTTAATATCAACGGTATAAAATATACCATTTACAGTAAATTATAAACAGTGACATCAGAAAATATACAATTAACAGAAACTCTAGATGGATATAAAAAGTTAGAGATACAAGTACATGCAAAACTTATAGGTAGACTAGGTTACATTAGTATTGATTGAAATACATGATATAATATATTACAATAGCTAAAATGTATGCATTTATATTCAGGTTTTGATTGAAAGTAGGTAAGTGCCAATCAAGGTGTTGGTTCACCTTATTGACTATTTTTATTGTTTTTTATTGACCCAGGTTTCCTCATTTCCCCCAGGCAGTTCATTTTATATACATATTTATTTTTACGTAAGTATGAGTAGACTTACGTATAATTTAGATATCTAAAGTAAAATGTGGATAATTTAACTTCAATTTAAAGTTATTATCTACCACCGTACATCGTCTTGAAGTGATATTTAGAAGAAGAAAAAGCATTAAAAAAGTTTATATCATATCATTAAAATGTGCATCAGTGTTCCACAGGGTAAATTTAATTTGAATTTCTAATATCAAACTTTCTTGCTTGGAACAATCTGGTATAATATGTTATAAGCAATATCATTAGCTTGTAAATGCATTCATTTTTGCTCGGTTGTTCTATGTAAAGTGGCCCTCCTTAACTTTCTAGCGTCGAAATTAATGTAAAAAAATGTGCAAGATATCATTTATTGCATATTATCATTATTGCCCCTAAAATTGACAACACACTAATTACAAACTGTGATGAGACATTTTTACGAATATATCAAAACATTAACTACTATAAAAAATACATCAAATGTTGGCCAAAGTAAACCGAAATTATAACATAAATATATATTTTTTCTTATAAATCACCAGTCATCCATATTTATACTTACATCAGTTGTGTTACACTTTCTTATAAATTAACAGTCATCCATATTTATACTTACATCTGTCGCGTAATGCCTTTTGACTTTCTTATAAATTAGCAGTCATCCATATTTATACTTACAACTGTTGTGTTATACCATTACAATTTCTTATAAATTAATAGTCATCCATATTTATACTTACATCTGTCGTGTAATGGCATTTGACTTTTTGACTTTTGATAAATTGGCTTCCTCTTTCATAATGAATTTATAATAATGGTTTTTGTCATTGATTTTACAATATTTATACACTTTTATAAAACTTCTTCTGTATAAAACATTAGCACCATGTGTTTTTTATTTCTAGTTTAATACTTCATTGAACATTTAACATTTTATGTTATTTTTGTTTACATTTTACCTATTTTCAACTTCAAGTTATGTATTTTATCTTTAAAGTAATCTGTCCACTTGACCCAAATCATATAAATGGTATTACACAACAGATGTAAGTATAAATATGGACGACTGTTAATTTATAAGAAAGTGTAATGGTATTACACAAAATTGACTGTTAATTTATAAGAAAGTGTAATGGTATTACACAACATTGACTGTTAATTTATAAGAAAGTGTAATGGTATTACACAACAGATGTAAGTATAAACATGGAAGACTGTTGATTTATAAGAAACTGCAATGGTATTACACAACATTGACTGTTAATTTATAAGAAACTGTAATGGTATTACACAACAAATGAAAGTATAAATATGGATGTGTACTTTGGCCAACATTTGATGTATTTTGTTTAATAATATAATGCTTTGACATACACGTAACAATGTGTCATCACAGTTTGTTATTAGTGTGTTGTCAATTTTAGGGGCAATAATGATAATATGCCATAAATGATATCTTACACATTTTTTTACATTAATTTCGACGCTAGAAAGTTAAGGAGGGCCACTTTAGAACAACCGAGCAAAAATGAATGCATTAACAGCTAATGATATTGCTTATGACATATTATACCAGATTGTTCCAAGCAAGATCCACTATAATACCCTCGCACAGACTTTGCTTTTGTAGGATTTTTCGTAACACACTACAATGCATTTTTATTCTATAACTATTTCAAACTTTCAATAGTTTTTTTAAATAAAACCGATGAACTTTATTAATCGACAAAAAATCTGAAATTCAAGCCTATTTCCTGAATAGCAATATATTTTTCAATCCCAATGAATCCGAAATCTGCATATTAACAGCCCAACAAATAAAAAATCTATTCCCAACCATTAAACGGTATTACAATTCCCCGTGAGATAGAGATCCTGGGTTACACTTATATTTTCTGTCTCTTTTTGTGTTAGATTTATTAGTATTACCATTTTATTCGGTGATTAAATATTGCATTGACGGATATAACCTTCGAAAGTTATTCCAAAAAAATTAGATAAAATTATGTTATTGATCCGTGTTTCCGTAAGGTGTCGTGACGTATATTAGCTGAGAGTTTTATATCAATGATTACATCAGCCAATTCTTGTCAAATTTATGAACAAGTAAACAACATTAATTTATTTATGGTTTTAGTAACTGTTTTTATTATTTTTATCTTTTTCGGTAATTTTTTTCGACTGTTTTTCTTGCATTTTGTCATTCTATATAAATAAAAGTGTGAATGTTCGTGTGTTCAAAATCTTAAATCTCTCCGAAAATTCTTTGAAATTATAAATTTTTCACATAACGTTGCATTCGAATACGCGTGTGTTTTTATAAACCTTTATTATATACTCGTATATGTCACCTGTGACAGACGTAACATGTTTTTTTGAAAAACAGTGCCATCTGTTGAACGTAAAAGCAAAACGCGCTATTGTTTCTCTATCTGCTCAGAAAGACAGAGCCACAGTAACGCGTGGCGGGGTACACCTAGTACTAAAATAAAGTCTAAGGGTAGGGATAGGGTTTCTTCTATCATTTAGAGAAAATCTTCCGGAAGGTTTATTATACATATTAATGCATATTATACGTATAGAAAGTATAAAATAGTCGAGATACGCAGGGTACGCGTCAGTTAGTGTATAATAAGTTGAATTTCGCATTTAAAAGCCGGTGTTAAATTTAAGTAAAGATCTAAACCAGAAGTTGAACCTGAGTTTGGTTGTGGTTCAGATAGTTTGGACTTTTAAGGACAGATGGCAGGTTGTCGTTTTTCTCCCTCCAACAGGCTGAGATTAATAAAACGCCTTGTAACGCCATTGTCATTCTCTTCTGCATTTTCACTTCACAAAAAACAACATCTCAGTCCGTTGAGAAGAAACTAAACTAATTAAACATTTGGTCTTCGAGCCGGAATTAATTTCAGCCTGTTGGAGGAAGAAAAACGACAACCTGCCATCTGTCCTTAAAAGTCCAAACTATTTGAACCACAACCAAACTCAGGTTCAACTTCTGGTTTGGATCTTTACTTAATTTTAACAGCCGGTTAAGCCACTTTTGCTCTGGACATCTAAAGTTTTAAAAGGTCGTCAATTATTTCAATGATACGTATCCATTTCCGTAGACAGAAAATAATGAAATCTCATTTACTTTATTGACTTGAAGTCGCCAATTGATCCATTAAATTAATTATCGCATCGATTAATTTCCAAGTTATCAACAATATTGCTATAATTAATTTATGACTGCGAGATGTACTTGTTCTATTTTTAGCACTAACAACTTGCACTATCGGTAACGAAGCGGTTATTGCCAGATATAAAAAAAACTGTTATTATTATACATCGGTGCAAGGATGAATAAAAGATTTCACTGTATAAATGTGTTATTGTGAACTTATTATGTAAACACGGACATCTTGTGAAAATACCTGAAAGACGGCTGATTCATGAAACTAATGCCTTTGTATTTTTAGTGATTTATTTTTAGGATACTATACCGTGCTGCTCTATCTCATTGTTTAGCCAACGTTTCGGACAACATTACAGTGTAAAGAATATTTTTTTCATATTCTAGATTCTTATTTGATTATATTATGTGGTTACCATTCTTTTTTTTTATTTGGTACAATATTTTTTTACATTTCAAAGTTTTCCAGTAATGTTGGCCTCACTGGGTGGCTTGCCCGTGCTGAGGCCTTCATTTTATAATATGAAAATAAAATCTAAATACAATCTACAATATAAGATAAAATAATACATTTTATATAATCTTGTGTGTTTGTGAGTGATGTGTGTTTATATTGGTTTTGTGTGTTACGTGTAGGTTTTATTTTTATTTTATGCTATGACATTTTGGTAATATTGTATTTTTTGTTCTTTAATCCATTTTGTAATTTTGTGTGTGAATTTATTTTTATTTTCCTCAATTTTAATTTCAATTTTTACACTGTTGAAAGCTTTTATAGCATGGTATTGGTAGTGTCTTTGTCCAAAGCTTGAATTTACTGTCGGAGTTTTTATGTTTTCTTTGTACGCTTGTCTAACTAGTCTGTTAGTGTTATTTTGTGTATGTTGAATTTTTTTTTCTTTATACAAATAGAACGGCGTCTCACAATTTATTCCCCTTGTATTTAAAATTTTACCTGGCTATTATAGACTTAGAGGCCTTGACTTTATCGGAAAGGAAAAAAAATTATCTTAAAACCCTACCAAAATTGCATGTTTGTACTCAACATATTCATCTCCAGCATCACCAGCAGCCAACCGCGGCTATCTAATTAATAAAGTAAATAATATAGGAATTACTGGCAAAGCTAAAACATGGTTAAAAAGTTATCTCTATCAAATAACTCAACAGGTTAAAGTAAACAACGAATTAAGTGAAATAGAAAATATAGATTTTGGAATTCCACAAGGAACTGTTTTGGGACCTTTACTTTTTATATTATATGTTAATGAACTTTTTCAACTCCCAATCATTGGAAACATCATATCTTACGCAGATGATACAGTTATAACTATTGAAGGAAATTCATGGAATGAGGTCGTAGTATCAGCTAATAATGCAATAAATATCGTTAAACTATGGTTTGACGAAAATTTATTGACACTGAATGTCGAAAAAACCCATTTTATACCTTATAGCCTAACAGGGAATAACTCAAATGTAAATCTAAACATAAAAATTCACGAAAGAAATTGCCTCCTTAAATTCGCACCCTGTAATTCAAACTGTATAAACATTAGTAGTAAAAAAGAAATAAAATATATTGGAATAATTATTGATAATAACATTAAATGGAAAAGTCAAATAAATTCCACAGTAGACAGAATGAGAAAACTAATCTATATATTTTTTAGACTAAGAAATATTGTATCATTAAAAATACTAAAAGATATTTATTATGCATTGGCGCACTCTGTCCTACAATATGGAATCGTGGCTTGGGGGGGTGCATATAAATCATCCCTACTCCCACTGGAAACTATTCAAAAAATACTAATAAAAATCATCTTAAAAAAGCCATATTACCACCCAACTATAAATGTTTTTCAAGATTTCCCGGTTCCCCCACTTACAAAAATTTATGACAAAATTGCACTTCTACAAATACATAAAGATTTCTTTAGTAAAAATAATTTACCACAATTGAATATTAGCAAAAGAATAATATCTGTTGGAGGACTAACCGTGCCACTAGCACAAACCACAACAGCACAACATCACTATATATTCAAGGGTGTAAAATTATTCAATAAATTACCCCTTGATATACGATCGGAAGAAAACTACGAAAAATATAAAAAAAAAATTAAATTAAAATACTCTTGTACCACCTCATAACTTTACTTATTGTTTAGAAATATGTTTTTGCCTTTTAAATTCTTTGAATCATTTATTAACTAACCTATATTTTTATTACTTTTATTG
Source organism: Hesperophylax consimilis (assembly GCF_061612785.1). Classification (NCBI taxonomy): domain Eukaryota; kingdom Metazoa; phylum Arthropoda; class Insecta; order Trichoptera; family Limnephilidae; genus Hesperophylax; species Hesperophylax consimilis. Next base: position 9,079,699 of record NC_142861.1, on the reverse strand, counting down.
TTATTTTTGTGTTATTTTTTGTTTTATTACTAATATTTTTTGTTTAATTTAAACAAATGTAAAAATATTTTTGTTGTCCTCTCCTAAACACAAGCAGCTGCTTTATTAGGAGAGTGATTGATATATTGGTGTTTATATTGTTAAAAAAAATGTAACCTTGTTTATATGTTTCAATAAATAAAAAAATAAATAAAAAATCTATTATATACATACGTGTCTCTGTGTTATGTTGGGATCGGGAGGGAAATTCAGCTGCGCTTTATTTTAGGAAATTCCTCCGCATTCGCCTGTGGAATAAATCGCAGAAAACCTTATTCAGGTGGAAACGGCCGTCTGTCAACTTGAAACAGGGACGGCTTTCACTCCTTTTATAATATAGTCCTGCATTTTCAGGTGTTTGGATGAGTATCTCTGTTTTAAAGTTAATATATACTTATGGGAAGATTCACATACATAAAAATCATAATGTATTACATAAATAGATATTTAAACCTTATGTATTTGGGAAGGGAGTCGGGAGATTAGGAAATACCTACTGCTCGTGGCTTATTCGTCCACGTCTGAAACTGGGTCAGACTAGATATGGTGGTGGTCCATCGGGATATTTTTGGGTAGTCTGTAAGTAAGTCTGAGTGATTTCTACAAACGTTCAGTCAGTCTGTGTGTAAATTCCTACAAAGTCGGTATTTGCTCTCGGTCGTGTAATCTCTCCAAGTCTGTTCTGAGTCTCATGTTGTATGTAATTTTGATGCAAAGATTTAGAAGCGTCTGTAATCTCGTGTGGTCTGAGTTTGAAATGCTGCTCCATATAGGAATCGTGTAGGACAGTACCGGGCGAATAAGCGAGTAGTTGATGAGGAGTTTAGTTCTAAGAGGAGTAGCAAGCTTCGTCTGTTGAAAATATGCTTCATTACGCCTTTCGCGTGCGCGCGTGCATCTTGGCTTGGTGAGATTTCCAGTTGAGGTGCGAGTCCATAGTCAGGCCCAGACATGTAACTTCATCTTTCCATTCAATGACCTGTCCTTCCATTTCGATGTTGTAGTCGGGTGTTCTATTTATTCTTTCCTCGTATACATTATGGCCTTTGTTTTAGCATAATTTAGCTTCATGCGCCATTTCTTGTAGTACTCTACGAGCGCGTCGAGCGCCCTCTGTAGGTATATTGCGGCCATATTTGTTTTGAGCGAGGAAACGTAGATTTTGACGTCATCTTCATAGATTGTCTCGTCTCGGGGGATGTCGTACGTGAATAGGATGAAGAGAAAGGGTCCCAGAAGACTTCCTTGTGGCGCACCTTTTGGAATCTCACGTATTGACGAAAGCACGTTCCTGAAAGATCTGTTCGAATATCGAGTTGCTGTTTGACCGTATTTTTTGTTCGCGTCGATTCTAGAGGCAGAATTTTAATTGTAATGCAAGTTTGTCTCATAATATCATCTTTTTAATGTGGGTTCACCGCACAAATGCTCGGAGAAACCCGCCACTGGTCACAGCTGTGATGACCGATGGTCATGTTTTACTCTAGAAAGTTAAGTTGCCTAACTTCGGTTACCTCTGGCAAGTCTGGCCCAAGCGAAGTTCTGTAGTTCTGAGTTCAGCTAACCCAGAGAGAGAAAATACTCGTTGAAACCCTTTTGGAAAACAAAGAGTTAAGGGAACATATTACGTTCCTTTGGGAAGTAACGATACAGGTGAAACCTGTTTCCTTAGTGAAGCCATAAAATGGTTGTCTAAGTTTATCACACAGTTTTACTAATGTTAAACTGTCACCAGTGCTTGTCATACTTGCAAATTAATTGTACCCAAATAATGAACTAATTGTGTTCACAGTTAAAATTGTGCATTTATTTAATAATCCCGTTAAAACTTTGAAATTTTGCGAATTATTTTTCAAATTCTGTTAAACCAATAGCATAATTGTATCTACTATTGTAATTAGTATTGTAGCGAAGTGTTAATGAATAAAAATATGAACTACGTTACAATAGATAATTATTATTGTTCTATCTTGGTTCAAGCTTTATATTTTATGGTGTTTTAGAAACGCATCATGGTATTTAATGCGTAACATATGGGGGGGATTGGATATCAATTACTCTAACACTAATTCATTGCATAATCCTTCCAATCAGATAAATTACTTATGGTGTTTTATGGCTGAGGACACTGAATACATAATACGCACTAGAAATGTAGATTTGAATTGAAACTTTTGATCGAAGTGAAAATTTCATAATCTTTATTACACAAGTTCTTGCATTGCTTTTTAAAGTCAAAATAAAATAAATGTTCAATTAATTTAGTAGTTTTAGTTAGCATGATTAACTTCAGAGTTCCCAATAAATACAACACTAGAATGCTCCATTTAATGTAGCTGCTTCTCGCACTAATTCCATGTAAGTACAATTCGTGGTCTCAGAGATTGCATCGTGTAGGGAATGAAACTTGCTCCGTCGTCATATTTAATTTTAATATACCCGCACACATGAAATAATCTTTAACTGTACCTATCAGTTTGTTACTATATTATTGTTATTATGATTATAAGATTATTATAACTATTATGTATTCTATATTTTTATCTGTATATATGTAAAGGCCCAATAGGGCGCTTAAATAAAATTATTTATAACACAATTATTCTTGCCCCAGCCGCATTAAACAATGAAACCATTTTAGTTAGATTAATTAAATATGTTTTTTAACCCTTAAACGACGTCGTGGGTCCATGGGACCCACACTGAAACTCCCCACCTCTGCCTTTCTCATCCTATCCACCACTGAGCTCCGCGGGTCTCATTACCTTCCTACATTCTGACGGAAATCGTGCAGGGGGATAGACAGGTTGCTCACATATGTGCAAAGTCTATTCACGAGAATCGTATGGGTCCCTGGGACTCATACGACTATTATCTTTTTTTATCAGATGGTGTTGAATCCCTCGCCCCTTTAATAAAAAAAACAGTATCAGCATGTCCCACGCATCCTGCGATTCATAAGACTCTCTTTTTATTGAGTAAAAAGGTAAGTTATATTTAACTAACGTGACATTTGGCAGCCTACCCACAAATACTCTGCGTGACGTTTGACGCTCACCGTAGTTTTCAATACACTAATGTGACAAGAAGATACGCTGTGTATGTTATTCATCTGTGTTACTGTGTACTAAAGTTGGTGGAAATTTAAGCAAGGAATGGTCAGACTTTTGGATCACGAAACGTGCTCACATCGCATTTCTTGTATTCTTCTTTTTTCCATGGTTGCGAATGAGTGGGGATTAAGTAGAGGAGTTACTACAAGAGTGAATATGCGTAACAACATTCAAGGCCATCGCGGGTTTCAACCTAAAACAAACTAGTTATATTAATTTAGACCCGTAAAACATCTCGGTATATTTTTAGTGTGGGATTTGAGAAGCCAAAAGTGTGTAAACATTGTTGCCTGAAGTTCATTGCCTTTCAAAATAAAAATCTAATAACTAATCGAATGTTAGTAAATTTGAAAACTATGATATCTGTCCAATGACGTTATACAAATACAAGGTGCAGCAAAACAGACAATGCTGTTTGAAGTGCCGGACAGGAACCTGAGAAGGGTTGAGGGGTTTAGGTGACGGGAGGGTCGTGCCGTTTTCAGTGGTTTCCATGGTTTGGTCCGGACAACACCGGGGCTTCGCCGTTTGCTCGTTTCTAGAAAATGGCCGTTCTTTCGACCAGACTGTGAGGGCTACCTGAAGGAAAATGTTTTCAAACATCGTACTCACACCTTGGAAGAACTCAAGTATCGAATTCGGGAGGAAATCGCCGCTATACCCGTCGAGATGTGCCAAAATGCACCCGAAAACTACATCACTGTATCCCTGCTGGAGGCCATCATCATTCTGATATCATATTCAGGACTTGATGCGTAAAACGACAAAATATACTGAATAAAATAAAATCAACGCCATTTCTGCAAGTTACGCCGTTTATTTTAATAGCTCTTCAAAACTGCGCTGTCTATTTTTGCACTATCTGTTTGGTGAACCCTGTACAAGGCACGATATATTCGTACTAAACGAACAAAAAATCTACCACCGCTTATATAAAGTGTAACTATTCAAAGAATATTTTTTATGAAAAAAAAATATCAAATGGACCTAGTTTAGTGAAACCACTCGTATTGTCTCAGTATCTTGACTCAATGAATTCATCTAAGCATCTGTCAAAAATTTAAACAAAATAAATAGACGTGTTAAATAAAAATAATGTTGGTAACTACCGACTATATCGCTTACCTGAAATGATTTATACTTGTTAACTTTTTTTAATTTGGGAAGCGGATTACGTGTATCGCCGCCCCGGATTACCAACGAACCTGCCATAGGTCACCTGAAGTGGTATGCTAGGTTTGACGACTTAGCAGGGGTGCCCGGGCTCATGGGGGGTGATATCTGGAACACACTGATGACCGGGATGATTCATTTTAATGATTAAATGCTTTACATATGAGTATGCTTTGTCTAGTTTACAATATTTAGCCAAAAAAATACCCTTGAAAATTCAAGTCTCTATGTCTATGAAAGGCGATTTTCAGCCCGCTGTGCGACGCGCCGGGCCGGGCCGGGAGGGGTCGGTTGAGAGTTGAGAGAGACCATTTAAGCTGGTTATCACTGTCCGGGCTAGGAGAGGTCAGTTGAGGCAGACCCTTTCGCCGAGCCCTCAGAGAACTCCTATATGAACTGCCTCAGCAAACGTCGAGAGCGCCAATCACGAAGAGTTATGGATACGCGTAGATCTCACCGGTACGATGAGAATATTTGCATCCCTATATATATTTAATTATTTATTTATTAAACGCCATAAAAGGCTTTTACAGTAATGTGAAACATTAGATTATAAGTACACAGTTCAGGGCTGTCAGAGACTTGACAATTAAAAATAACATTTTTCATTAAAATAATACATCTGTTAGCCAACACTATAAGACATCTGAAGCAAGCAGTTTATATTGATGCAATACATATACATTTCACATATATGTACATATGTGGAATGTATATGTATAGAACACCATACATATGTTACACATAAAGAAGAACATGTCAGTATGATGCAGTACAAACAGACATTTAACATTTCACAAACATATCAGTTACATTCACAACCAAGTATTTTTGCCTTGATGCAAGACGGTGAGGTTTTGAAAATATCAAAAAGGTCTGTATACGTGTTGGCAGTGCGGTGAAAACGCGCCAACGGTGAATGATACAAATAGTTAGTGCTATGATTGTCACTGTGGAAAAGATGGTGGAGTCGAGTTGATTTAACAGGGACACGAAAATTTATAACACTTAACATTTGAGGGCAGTCTATGAGATTGTTCAGTAATTTAAAAAGTATAAGAATGTCATTAATAGTTCGCCGGGTAGAAAGAAGTGGTAGATTTAGACCAGACATTAATGTATTATAGCAGATATCAATTACAGGCTGTTTCAATTTGAATTGAACGTATCGAAGAAATCGAAAGTATCGCTCAGCAAACCTTGCCGAATCCGACACTGTTGAGTTTTCCAAATACTTGAGCAACACCGAAGACATTTTCTTGCCCCGCTACACATCGTCCGAACTTGTGATCATCATAATGAACAATGACTGAAAGTTCTCATGGCCAACAAGCTTGGACGGTAGACCGGCGAAATCCTTTGCTCTTATCCATGGATTAAGCCAACTCGCAGTATCTCCGACTAGAATAACTGACGTCCCGCCACATTGAGCCAACTTGCTCGATCTTTTTCTCATCGGTGAGCCACTCGGGTACAGAGTGGAGGTTACATCGCCTTTAGGATGTTTCGACCACTGCCTGATTACCACCTCTGTCCCATCCTCCACGAACTCATAACCCGACAAGCATGTAAAGAGGAAAGTACGGCACTACAGAGCAGCAAAATGGGATGGCATGCGGTCATTCCTCAGCCCCTATCCTTGATGTGCAGTCTGCTTTAGCTCAGAGGACCCATCAATCTGTGCATGCGAGGTAGGAGAGGTAATCACATTTGCGATGGATTGCTACATTCCCTCCTCCATCCATTCCTCTGCAAAGCCGTGGTTTGACCATCGCTGTGCTGAAGCGGTCAGACTCAAGTGTGTTTGATGAATGACTATCTGGTGCAATTTGATGGAAGCACCCTCCCCAATAAAGACTCCATTAAGATGATTGGAGTAAGTACGAGTATATCAGACCGGCTCAAGTATCGGGGCTCTATGCGCTTGTAAATCTGGCTTCAAAGAAACTGGGCGTCTTATAGGGCTAGCAGATTCTTCAATAGTAACCAGCTGCTAACTCTATACAAATCGTAAGCATGTCAAACAGTTGAATTTGGGAGCCACCTCTGGGCTGAAACCCCATAATATTTGATAAACCTAATTGATTCTGTGCAAAGGATGGCGGTCCGTCTTATTTAAAATCCATTATTAACAAACCGATTATCATTTCTAATGCACAGACGTAATGTGGGCATTCTGAGTCTATTCTGCGTGTATTTTAATGGAGCCTGCTCTAAGGAACTAGCAGCATTGATCCCCAGTGCACCGGTGCGTGAAACTTGAAGTACACGTACGGAACACCCGTTCACAGTTGATGTTGGCATCATGAGAACGGGCCGCTTCTTCGACTCGTTTTTGTGTAAGACGGCTCGTAAAATTTCCAATTTTGAAAATTAAAAGTTCATTAAACTAGAATAATTTTATGCACTACTCAAGATTTTAAATTCAAATCACGCACCCTTGCACTCATAACCGAAATAGTGTGTTTGATTAATTGAAAAACGCCCACTATTATTGTACATAGGTTCCTATTTTTATAATTTTGTAATGACTTACTGTTACCAGCTCTGTACCGTTTATGTTAAGTATGTTATGTTTGTGTTAGGTTTATTTATGTTACGTTATGTTATGTTTATGATGTGCAATCATCTGTATATTTATATTCTGCCATTTGTTGTATTTGTTTATAAGAAAAAAATGCTAATTTTGTATGGCCAAGATCACCCCTAATGGGCGAAAGCCAAAATAAAAACTAAATGATTAGATTAATTTTTTACCGGTGATTCGATCCAATACTGTATTTGTATGCCTTTCTTGAAAGCATTGAGTTTTTATACGTACAGAACTATTTATTTGAATCCATATTGCTTATGGAAGAGCGCAAACAAATAATTGATCTCAACATTTTAAAGCATAACTTGCAAAAAGTGTACATCAAAAGATAATTGACTTCGCGTATCTATGAAAGAGCAGATTGTGAATTATATTACTATTAATAGTTATTATTTATTTTATATATATATATATATATTTCAGGACAGCCAAATTGTGTATTTAGTACATAATATTCTTACAATGGAATGGCGATGCTGTCAAAACAAATTTTGAGAACATTGTTGATTGCATTCGAAGTGACAGGATGGTTTCTTTATCCTTGAAAGAATCGCAAAGATGTAATTTATTACCAGGGTCCATTTAGATAACATTAGTAATTGCATTCAGAACAGATGAATGGTTTCTTTCGGGACATCACAAAGCTGAGATTCTTTCCAGGGCATTTTGGAGAACATTTACAATTGTGTAGTTAGAATTTCCACATTTATAAATCAGTATAAGACATATGAATCCTATGGTACTTTTATTTAGAATTTCTTAGGTGATCGAAATTACACATTACTAGACCAGAATATATGCCGTATGACATATGAATTTCCAATTTTAAAATTTCGAATCTTTATTTATTAAATGGCTAGTCATTATTATACAGTAATCGAAATAAAACCGCGCAAAAGATTCGTAAATTTAAATTTAAATAATAACAACAATGAAGATCAAGTATTAGGAACAAAAATAACCATTTTTAAACTTGAAATAAAAAGTGACTTTAGATCCTTATCTCTCACAAGTATAAAATAGCTAAATAAAATAACATAGCTAATAATTCTTTTAAGCATTTTCTTGGTACAGATATTAGCAATTATTAAAACACACAGTTTGGTTTTTTATTTTTTTAATACACCTATATTTTAGTTGTTAACATTTTGCTATCAGTTACCACAGTGGAAATTGTCGGCCATTCTTGGTCAAGCGCCACCTAATCTCAGTTTTCAATTACAGTAGCAGCCAAAGATATTAATAGCGTCTCTATCTACTCGACCCTTGCCCCTCCCTGATAGGACGAAGTTTGCTCTAAATATAAATAAAAAAAGTTTATATTTAGTTTATCTATAATACATTTAATTAGCAGACTGTATCACATACATAAGTGTATGATTTGTATTAACATTTTTGTAGTGTTCGGAATTATCGTGCCTTTATTGTGGCGTGTGAAGGTAGTACTCAGTAAAGCAATACGTGATCTAGTACTTGTGTTTATTAGGGAGCTGTTTGTAACAAAAGAGACACAATCCTAGCATGCATCGCATTTTATAGAATCTCGCAAGCATACTATCTCGCTTGCACTTATGCGCATTAGCAAAAACACGACAATTTTTACTATAATTGTCCGTTAATATTTATTTATTCATTTTTGGGAAATCGACAGTTTACATTTAATCAGTTTGTACATAAGTGTTATTTAGTAAAATAAAACCAATTATGTATTTCCTCCTTGTGACTTTAACTAAGACAGCATAATTAAATTTGTGAGAAAGGAATATGAATTTCAAAAAATTATACAAACCAAAAGATTATATAAAACGAAAAATTTACAAAACAATACATTTATAGCCATGGAGATAGGTTGTAGATATAAATCAAATCATAATCGAGATATAAACAATAGAGTCATAAACATTATTCACAAACCATCAGAGAAATATTCTTTTATGAACCTCTTGTATTTGGTAAGTTCGCAACTGAAAATATCAACTTTAGATAATACGTAATTATTGTAATTATTATTATTACCTTTTAAGACATGTTCTCGACGTTTTTGACGTCATTTCCACGCTTTCTTGACGTCATTTCCACGCTATTTGTCCGTTTTAAACATAGAGCTACAATTAGATGCGCTACTGCTTACCAATATCTGGTCGAAACTTGTTCCACTGTTAAAACGCCATATGCGCGTAGACCGGATTCGGTTTTTTTTTTATTTTGTTTTATGTTTAGTTCTGAGAGTTGGATTGGTTTTTTTCGCTTCATGTCTCATCTAAATATAATACATCAATGGTTTTAAACTGTTTTTGATTTTTAATGACGGCCTTCGTAGTCGAGTGGTAAGGCTGTCGATTAGTAATTCGAAGGTCGCAGGTTGTAATCCCGGCGTGCAGAAGTAAATTGTATTTGATTAATTTGTGTTATTTCACAATTTACTCATTTAAAATAATATACAGGGTGTATCGGCACGTACCCGACAAACTTTAACCAGCTATTCCTTAGCATATTTGGAGTAAAAAATCTTATGTGCACTTTGCTGTCCGGTAACGTTTTTTTTTAATAAAAAATTTATTATTCATATTTTCACCACATGTCACCACTGTTTTATCCTTCTCAAAGTTTTAAAACCCATCTGGCAAATATTTTATTCGAATTCCGTTGAATAATGCACGTGTGTACCTATATTGGCGCACTTCTACAATCACAACGAAATGGCACGGCACCATTCGTCGCATTTTTAACTATTATTATTTAGTGTGTGTGAAAGAGCGAAGACGCTTTTTGACATACTTGCTTATAACAGCTGTAAAAGACGAAACGCAATTCCAATGACAGTGATGTAGTGTGGAAATTTTTTTTTTTTTGTTTTTAATTGAAAAAAAAATGCTACCGGACAGTAAAGTGCCCATAACATTTTTTACTCTAAATGTGCTAAGGAATAGCTGGTTAAAGTTTGTCGGGTTAGTGCCGATACACCCTGTATAGTGTAATTACACAGAGTGGATGATACTCTCAGTATCGCCCTGGAGTAAGACCACCATCCATTTCAAGCAATTGAAAAGTTGCTTGAAATGTTTTGGCAGTCTTTGTTACTTTCCCACCTTCCTCTTTCCCATCTTCTTTCCCTTCCCCACTACTTTCAGCCTTACAATATACCCCAATTGGGGATGCCATAGTCTCACTGGCTCCAGACGGTTGGGAGCAGTTGGAACTCTTTTGCGATATACTTATTGAAAATTTGACAATTTCAAAGTAAATTTTCAAGTTCATTAAAAGTTCTATTCAAGTTCTGTAATTATTTCAGTTCTGTGTAGAAACTGGCCCATAATGATATAATTACAGAATTTGAATAGGTCTTTCATAGAACTTAAAGAAGAATAAATGTCCCCAATTCCCATTGTTTAAGACACCATAGCATTTTTCACCTGAATATATTCAAAAATAATATCGCCTATTTTAGCCCGCTGACTTAAATGTGTCGACTGTGTCATATATTGAGATTGAGTGTGCTAAAGTAGATATTTTTGTTGATAATTTATATGGATTCAGAAGAAAAAAATTCTGCAATTATATTATGTATTACTTGCGTCTCTTACTTTTCTGTAATATTTGTATTTCATATAATTTTTATTTGTTTAATATTTTAATCTTTATTTAGGTATATGAAAATTAATGTGTCCTATGGCTGAGTAGATTTTGGTAATTGTTGTACCTATTTGAGTTTTTATAACTGGATTGTTCTCACGTAAGTCAGATCGTCTGTAAAAACCCACTATAAATAAATAAATAAGAATTAACTTTGATGAGTTGTTCAAATTCTGAGAAACAATCTGTCCATAATAATATCTTACTTGATGTGCTTTGACTTTATCTGACGTTTAATGACGTTAAATTGTTTTTTGACGTTTAATGACGTTTTTGGATGTTGTTATTATTTTAATATTGACGTTATCTGGCGTTCTTGAGGATTTTAAAGTTATTTGTTCGTTTCAAACTGTTTTTTTACGTTTATCGTTTATTATTTTTGCCTTTTTTAACTGTTATTGGCGTTATAATAAGCACCTCACACAGGTGAGGCGTATTTATTGTACCCAGTAAAAGTACCGGGTATTTCAATGCGATACTTTGTACTTGTGACAGATCTCTAAAATACCTGGTTCCAAAATACTCATGAGTATTTTATACCGGGACTAAATATTTTTAATAGGTACTTTTACCAGGTATTTTTGATAGGTATTTTTGAAGGGTATTTTCAGTAGGTATTTTTGATAGGTATTTCCGATGGGTATTTTTGATGGGTATTTTCAGTAGGTATTTTTGATAGGTATTTTCGATGGGTATTTTTGATGGGTATTTTTGATGCGTATTTTTAGTAGGTGTTTATGATAGGGATTTTTTGTATGTAGTAGGTATTTTTGATGGGTATATTCGACTTGATGAGTATTGACTGGTATGTGATCTGATATTTAGCGACGGGAAAAATGTGGGGAATTTTTTCGAAATGGAATTCCGTAGCTACCTCCCCTTTCCCATGGTTTTCGAAAAATTATTGTGGGGAATTAAATATTAGATTATTTTGTGGGGAATTTCGGTTTACAAAAATTCTCTAACAACCCTCCCCCCCCATGGATTTTAAATATGTCGTGGGGAGTATTAATAATAAAACGGGGAATCAAGCTCCCGTAGAATATTTGTGGGGAATATGCGGGCAGAATTTATGCGAGTTCATTAGAATTCTGAATCAATCCTCAGGTCGGTATTAAATACTTTTGAGTATTTTGTCACCGGTATTTTTACCAGGTATTTTTTGTACCTGTACTCATTGTACCCAGTAACAAAAAGTACTCATAAGACCCACCTCTAAAGCACAGCAATTGTATAATTAGTTAAGTGCCCATTTGAGAAAAATCACATTAAGGCTAAGCGTAATGCTAAATCACTATTTTAATTAATCTTTATTACGAATCGGTATACATTATCAACACCAAAAAATATGCTTTAGATAAATTAAAGGTTTTCCTATCGTTTCGCTGGAGTGGAATACAAATATATAATTAATTACTCAATAAAAAATATTAATGTAAAAACTAAAAAAAAAAAATTCAATAGAAATGTATTAACACGTAAAGGAAACAACTTTTAAAAAATACAGTTTTATAGCTAAGATTATCTGTGACAATTTCACTTGATTAACTTTTTTGCTTTCTAATAAAATTATTTACAAAACAAATAAAAACCAGTTTTGTGCTTAAAATTGAACGTTTCTAGACTCCATTTTTCAAGCAATTTTAATGCTTATTACCTGCAATATAAGGTACCTATACCAAGAATATACACCTTTTTGGCTTGCAGCTTCCTCTTAATTATCTGAAGTTCTTGACAATGATGACATTCTTCTTCGTTTTTCATTGTTATGGAAGTTTTTTTGCATTTTTGACGTTCCTTACGCTTTTTGTTCTACTTTTAACTGTTTTTGACGCTATTTCGCAATTTTAAACTAGTCCGTCGTTAACTTTTTTTTACTATTTTATGCTATTTTTCCATTTGACTCTCTGGGTTTTACAAATCAATTAACCATGAAATGACACAACTTAATTAATACAATTTATTTTCCCGTTCTTGGATTTGAACCCGCCACCTCTGGATTTGTAGCTAAAGGCCTTACCACTCGAGCACGGAAGTCATCAATTATACTCGTAGCTATATACAACAAATATGAAAAAATAACATATCTGTGCCACAATATTTCTCTATTTTTTGTGTAAATTTTGTGAAAAGCTACGTATTATAGATAAATTCATAACAGTTTTTTTAAAGTCATCTTCTAGCTTTGCAAAGTGCCCTTAAGATGACATTTAAAAAAACGGCGCTATAAAAAATAGACATATATTCTATTTTTAAAATGAGTTTATAAACGAACACTGGCCTAATCTTTTCAAACCATTAAAATAAGCAAGCATCGAAAATGAAATGACAACAACCCAAGATTAAAAATCACTTCATTGTTAAATATTATTCCACTTTATCTTAGCTTTATGAGGGTAGAATTTTAAAAAATCAATAAAATAATAATTTAGGGGTATCGCCGCTTGTACCAAAAATAATTAACTTTTCAATAAAAACTCAGTAATTAAGATAATTATCAAAATTGATGAGTATGGGTAGTAAGGAAGTATTCAATATTCAATATTTTACATTTTATCCTCTTTTTCAAAAAATTTCGCAGTATTCATGTTTCGATGAGTAAAAACAATGTTCCTACGTTAAGGTTATTTCATATATAATTAATATTTTATTTTTGACCGCTGCACAAAAACAACTACGACACTGACAAAACAACCACCATAACAATCACCACATCAACCACTACAACAAACGTCCAAACAAACACTACAATAACCACCAAAGCAACTACCACAGAAACCACTACCAGCACAAAACAACGAAAACAAAATTTTCCACAACGACAGCCACCATTTCAACCACCACCACAACAACCATTACAACAATCACCAATATAACCTCCACCACAACCAACGAAACAACCACCACAAAATCAACACATCGACCACCAAAACAACCACCACCAAAACAACAACCTCAAAAACCACTACCATCAAAAAACTTCCAACCACATCCACAATAACCACGACAACAATAACCACAAAACTAAAACCACCACAACAGCCACCACATCAACCACCACGCTAGGTATTTCCCAATCTTTCTGCTCCCCATCTCCTTCGCCTTATAACACATCCCGATCGGTGATGCCATAGTCCTACAGGCTTAGAACATATTATACTCCTTTTTACTTGTTTTCTTACACAGACACTTCAAAAACGTTCACCATTGGTAAGTAAAAATGGAAAATCGTACATTTTCAACAAATATTATTGAATTTTACTAAAAAAAACTTAAAATTAAAAAATAATCAGCGTCTACTAATGTTTTGTCAAAAAATCAGTACATTAGGCTAATTGTAAATATGCCGAAAACGGTAAAACTTCGACCCTTGCTTCTGTAGAATGACACCGATGTTAATTACCATGTTTTTACTTATCACAGCAGCGTGGAACTACAATTTACCCAAATGGGGTATTTTGTAAGACTGATAGGAGTGGATAGAAGAGGTGGAAAATAGGTAAAAAGTATCTGGTTAATATAATGTTAGGCAAGATACAATAATACATCAATTTCCTTCCAAGGGTTAAATATTCCATCTCACATCCAAGTAATCCAAATTTAAGAAAAGATAAACACAAGTCTAATAATTACTCAAAAGCAAAGCAGACCAAAAAAACAGATCTGTAATCATGTTGTTTTTTTTAATTACAGAGCGCAAATCTCAGAAGTATTTTTCTAAAGGACGGAAATATGATTATTTGCAATTAGAGGCAATCTACCATTGACGTCTCAAGATATTAAAATAATTCCGTATCTTCAGATTTCATCTTTGACGGGATAGAAAACTGAGAAGACAGATTTAATTATCTCACAGGAAATTGTTGCAAGAATTATGCCGGATTTTTTTTATTGAGTTAATTTAAGTAAAAAATAACATTTGTTTCTATGCTATCTTTGGGGATACTGTGTGGACCGTCTTGTTGAGGAAAATAGGGAGTGAACCTGGGTCTTACTAGATTAACTTAACAAATAATTATAAGCAATAATTAGTCGCCTGAAATATCAATACAAATTGAAAATATCTCCCGAATAAAAATAAATGCCGCCAACGGGAATTGAACCCGTACCTTCTGATGTCCGGTCAGGTGCTCTGAACCACTGAGCTATGTAGGCTTATTTCTAACACGCCAAATAATTCAGTATGTACTAGTACCCGAATCAACTATTACTGCTTATTATATTTTTTCCACCTGTAAACAACCAAATTTATTTTTGTAGGAAAGGCTTTGTCAGTGCTAAATTTTCCACTAGATGGCTTCGAGACATATTATATCTACATTTGTTGTTGAAATATTTTGATTTATCAAATATTATTATTATTTTTAATGATAAACTAATGTTTATAAGACAAGGTCGGTAGTCGCCTGAAATATATTGAAAATTATTGTTTAAAATTATTTGTTAGCCTTTATGCCATGCATAAAACCTTGTCTTATAAACATCAGTTTATCGTTAAAAAAATAAGACTAACTTAACTTTGCACAAATTAGTTCTTGGGAATATTGTGCGGTTGATACGTTTTTAAAATATGTAGTCTAAAAATAGTATAGTCTCTATTGGTTTTTGCAGGATGTTTTGAAGATTTTTTTAATAAAATGTTAAGTTATATTCACTGCTTACACGTCACATAACTTGCTTCCTGATAAATATAAAAAAATCGACCGTAGAGATCCAAATGAATACACGAGCCAATCGGGGAAAGGGGAGCGCGGGAAGCGGCCTGACTGTTTTACTTTCGGTGGTTTGTCAATAAATTAATCTGGCAGTATACAAGCAACTCGTATTGTAATGTCCCGGTCCTTAAAATAAAATCTGCTTACGAATTTCTAGTCCTTTTTACAATGACGAGCAAATTGCTGGCTGTGTAAAAACTTTACTACAAATCCCAAATCGGGTAAACAAAAGTTCGTGCTTGTTTCCAAAATTTTATATTATGTTAGTCTTTTACAAATGTGTTATTACTTAGCCATCTCACTTAATTTTAGGTGATTTTTTTAAGAACGTAAATTCAGATCCTGCGCAGAAAAGTCCCTCAATTTACAGCACTGCAAAACCTTGCCATACTTTAGCGATCTTTACTTTTCGGCAAATGGTCTGGATATTTCATGTGTACTCTTCGGTGGGCAATGCAAGACTGATGTCATAGTTTATTCAAAGCTTTCTCGAACCCCCCTGGTGCCAAAAATAATGTCACGTGTTTTGTCTTGTGTTTGTCTCCAGTTGGTGGAATGCTTGCCAGATTTCATGCAAGGGCAAGTCCATTAATTTGAATGTCTATGCAGTCAACTAAACAAAAGGTTCAAAAGAAATATTTTACTC
The DNA here is from genome assembly GCF_061612785.1 of Hesperophylax consimilis. Lineage (NCBI taxonomy): Eukaryota > Metazoa > Arthropoda > Insecta > Trichoptera > Limnephilidae > Hesperophylax > Hesperophylax consimilis. The sequence goes on along the minus strand of NC_142861.1, from coordinate 9,063,787 downwards.
GTATCATGAAAAAAAAATATATATATATGTTATTTAACTAATTTATGTGATTTTGTATTTGTAAGTTTAAGCAATTAAACAATCGATTAACACACTACGTAGTAGATTTATGTTTCGATATATATTTAAAACGTATATTGGTGTGAGGAGGTAGTTTTTAAGGGTGGTTTTAACAAAATAGTGCACTACGTTGTAGATTTATGTTTCGATAAATATTTAAAACGTATATTGGTGTGAGGAGGTAGTTTTTAAGGGTGGTTTTAACAAAATGGCGCACTATGTTGTAGATTTATGTTTCGATATATATTTAAAACGTATATTGGTGTGAGGAGGTAGTTTTTCAGGGTGGTTTTAACAAAATGGCGCACTATGTTGTAGATTTATGTTTCGATATATATTTAAAACGTATATTGGTGTGAGTAGGTAGTTTTTAAGGGTGGTTTTAACAAAATGGCGCACTACGTTGTAGATTTATGTTTCGATATATATATTTAAAACGTATATTGGTGTGAGGAGGTTGTTTTTAAGGGTGGTTTTAACAAAATGGCGCACTACGTTGTAGATTTATGTTTCCATATATATTTAAAACGTATATCGCTGTGAGGAGGTTGTTTTTAAGGGTGGTTTTAACAAAATGGCACAAAAAGTGTATATAATGTGGCTCAAAGTATGCGTTAAGTAATTTAGATGTCCACTATAAAATGATAAACTGAAGCCTTGGGAGGACATTACTAGCCACAAACAGGATATTATTCCATTAGATCAGACAGATATGTGCTTTAGAAATGGTAATCGGTCTGTTAACAACGAATTGTCAACCAGAAGGACTGCCTTCCTTTGCACAGAATCAAGTAGATTTGTCAGGTAGTTTGGAATTCCAGCCCAGAGGTCGTTCCCAAATTCAATAATAATTAATTGAAGTACGTTGTTATTTTTACAGGGTTAGCAACTATTAAAGATTCAGTAAGCCTTATTCTATACGATTTTTAAAAAATATTCAGTAAACATGCACGATACTCGATGACAAAAACGTGTATGAAGATTATTCTCGATGGCAAAGGTAAAAGTTTTATTGTTTTAGCTTTGGTAGTTCAACTTCTTCAATTTCTCAATTCAGTCAACGTATTTGCTTTAGGGTGCAAAAGAATACGAAAACAGAATAAGAAATATCTACCTGTTGTGTTTACAATATTCAAAATATGAATATCAAACCACTCGTGTGTGACTATAAATGTAATGCAACCTTCAGAAATGGCTTTTTTATGTAAATATATGATTGTCGTAGATGAAAGAACTGGTGTGTAGGATGTGGCCTTATCAAATGAAAGAATAATATAATATGGAAAATACGAGCTTTGCACCGAAAACCTTTCAGATTTTCACACAAGTATATATACATGTAAATAATATTATTTTATTTATTTATTAATCTTAAGTTAGCTCACATCTTCGTGTGTGCTAATAGTTTTATAAACATATAAACATGTACATTGTTTGGCAAACATAATCTTTCTTTAAATATTTCAATAAAGTCACAAAAAAGAAACATTAATAATTGAGATAGACATATTTTCTTAATTCATTTTTGAACTTATTAATATTTTCTATCACAGCAATTTCCTTCGGGATTTTGCTATAGAGTTGAACGGCCTGGTACATCAGAGATTTTTGGGTGCTTGTTTTTTTTCTTGTTGGCAATCTAATTTGCTTAGAGTTTCTCGTCCCATGTCCGTGTATCTCGTTATTGTAATTTATTTTTCTTTTCAGTTCCTTAGACATCATCCCTATGTTAATTTTATGTATAAAAATAAGTACATTAAAATACACAGTTTGCTTCACCGTCAAAATATTCAGCTCCTTTAACATGTCTCTTATCCGTGTGTATATGTTGCGCTTAAGTATTATTCGCATTGCTTTATTTTGCAGTATTTGCATTTGTTTCATTTTCTCTTTATTGCAGAGAAAAAGAATACTTGAACAGTAATTAAAGTGTGGTGATATAATTGTATTGTATATTATCTGGCATGTTTCTTTATTTACTTTGTTTCTGATTCTACCAAGAAATGATATTTTTTTGCAATTTTTTTAATTGTATAGTCTGTATTTTTTGAGAAGTTCAATTTTGAGTCTATAATAAAACCTAGATATTTAATTTCTTCCACTTTTTTTATGATTTCTCCATTTATAGAAACCTTTGGTTCCTCATGCTTATTTGTTCTGCCTATATGCATGTATTTTGTCTTATTTACATTTAGTTTTAATTTATTTAGTTTGAGCCATTTTGACAATGTTTCTATGTTACTATTTATCTTTTTGATTGCTTTCTCATAATTATCTTCTGCAATATAAATTAGTGCGTCGTCTGCAAACAGTCTTATTTTGCAATGTTTTAATATTTTTACCATATCATTTATGTAGAGTATAAACAATATCGGACCCAATACAGATCCTTGCGGTACACCCAGCTTATTTTCAATCGGATTTGATATATTGTTTCTTATCTTTGTTGTTTGTTGTCTGTTGCTTAAGTAGTTTTTAAACCATTCCAGTTCTTTCTCTTTTATTCCATATTTTTTTAATTTTTTAATAACTCTTTTTCTATCTATTGTTTCAAAAGCTCTCTGAAAATCTAAAAACACCGCAACAATATGCAAGTTTTTATCTATATCTTCCTTCCAATCATCAATTACTAAATTTAACGCTGTTTCACATGAATTATTGTTCCTAAATCCAGATTGTTCGTCACAAAGGATGCTATTATTTTCCAAGTATTCTTCAAGTTGAGATTTAATTATGTATTCCATCACTTGCTCATATTTTGGTAACATATTTACAGGTCGAAAGTCTTCACATTTTTTTGTGTTCGAAATCTTTGGAATCGGTATCACCATAGACGTTTTCCATGATTCAGGAAACTTCCCTGTTTCTAACGATTCGTTTATTAAACTAAGAAACTCTTCTCCTATTACAGGTAATGCATGTTCTAATATTTGAATAGTGATCCCATCTTGGCTGGGCTTTGATTTGATTTTGGACAGTATTCTTTGGAGTTTCTGGCCGTCTATTTTCTTAAGCTTTAATTCGCAAGTTTTTTCTTCAAAATTGAAAATTTCTTCTTCTTCTATGATTGGAATATTTTTGTTAATTTCTTCTATACTTGTCACAAAATATTTATTAAACTTATCAGCCATGTTGTTTTCGCCAGCCAATTCGGTTGGGAATATGATATCTTTTTCCACATCTTCACATTTATTTTTCATCACTGACTTAAGTGTTTTCCACATTTTCGTTGGATCTCCCCTTTCCCGTTGAATTTTGTTGATGAAATGTTCATTTTTTGTATCCTTTATAAGTTTTGAGTACTTATTTCGAATTGTTTTAAATCTATTCCAATGTTCGTTATCCTTTGTAATTTTTGCTATTTTATAAGAAGTATCTCGTTCATATTGCATTTGTCTTAGTTTTTTGGAATACCATTGATTATTGGTTTTAATTACTATACGTTGTTCAGGCATTATTTTATTTATTGCATCAGTCATATTGGTTATTATAGTTTCACCTTTTTTGTGAAAATCTAATTTATTTACATCTTTCCAATCTTGAATCAATAATTCTTGAATCATTTTACTCTTATCGTATCTTTTCAGGTTTCTTCTTTTAATAACTTTTTCGATATTTTTGATGTTTTTATTTTTTGCCATCACTATATTAATGATGCTATGATCTGTTATTTTCAAGAGCTTCAACACAGTTCCCAAGGAAGAATATACATAAATGGACATAGACATCACCTGGCGGCAGAAACCATAATCAAATAGACCATATCCTAATTGAAAGAAGAGGGGCGACCAGTATCACAAATGTAAGAAGTTACAGAGGAGCTTACTGTGATTCGGATTACTATTTGGTAGTAGCCAGCTATAGATGCAGAATAGCAAGAGATAGAAGAGGAAATCAGCCAAGTATCCCAAAGCTAAACATCGATGCTCTTAAACATCAGAAGGATTGGATAGATACCACGACTCACTGTCAACAAACCTACCAAACTAACTGAGTGATCAGCTCTCCTTAAACGATTTAGAAGAGGATTGGACCAGTCTGAGAGATGCACTGCTGACAGCGGCAGAATCAGGCATTGGAAATAGACCTAGGCAGGTTATAAATCCCTGGTTCGATGAGGAGTGCATACAGAGCGTCTGCAAGAAAATGAGCTAAGAAAATTATGTATAGAAAGAGGAACAAGATCAAAAAGACAAGCCTACGAACAAGCACGAAGAGATGCTAACCATTTGATTAAAAGAAAGAAGAGACTATATTTTAACAACATATTGTTGAAAATGGAAAATGATTTTGTTAATAACAATCCACGTGAAGCATATAAAGGCATCAATGTATTTAAAAAGGGCTTCAAACCCAACACATCCCTGTGCAAAGATAGTAATGGAGACATAATAGGAGATAAGGAAAAGATTAAGACTAGGTGGAAAGAATACTTCCAACAGCTCTTGAATCCCAATAACAACCTGACAGTCGAACCAACTCACATTCCGGATGAGCTAAATAATGATGAAACGACTAGAGCGCCATCGGTGGCAGAAGTAAGGGCTGCCCTAAATAAATTGAAAAACAATAAAACACCGGGAGGAGACAATATCCCGGCAGAGCTCTATAAATATGGAAACGAACATCTGAAAAACCTGCTACACAATCTTATTGTAAAAATATGGACCGCCGAAAGAGTACCAGAAGAGTGGCAAACTAGTATAATATGCCCCATACATAAAAAGGGAGACAAATTGAAATGTGAAAATCACAGAGGAATATCGCTACTTTGTACAGCGTATAAAATCTTCACAACAATTTCGAAAGAAAGACTAGAACGTCATTCAGAGAACTTGCTGGGAGAGTATCAGGCAGGTTTTAGGAGGGGGATATCCACCACTGATCAACTCTTTACTACTCGACAAATCCTGACAAAATGCTGGGAATTCGATATAGACATATATCAACTATTTGTTGACTTCAAACAGGCATATGACAGTATAGATAGGGAGAAAATATATGAAATACTCCTAAATATTGTTATACCGCCCAAAATAGTCAAGCTTGTAAAAGCAACGATGGTTGGTTCACGATGTCGAGTAAGGATAGGAGGTGAAACAACGGAGGATTTTAACGTCTCCCAGGGGCTGAAACAAGGTGATGGCTTAGCTCCCACTCTTTTCAATATTGTTCTGGAGCACGTCGTGAGGAAGACAATGATTGCTACCGACTCAAACATTTGCTACAAAAGCAATCAAATAGTTGGATATGCAGACGACCTTAACATTGTCGAAAGATCCTTACAGGCTGTAAGAGAGGTGTTTGACCCTTTGGAGACTGCAGCAAGAGAGGTGGGCTTGCAAATCAATGAGAACAAAACTAAAATCATGATGCAAACCAGAACCCCACACCGCAGAATAAAAGATAAAGTGAATTTTAAAAACTCCTATAACTTTGAAGTGGTCGAAGAGTTTGCCTACCTGGGCTCCATCATAACACAGGACAACGAAGACCCAGTAGAAGTAAGAAAGCGCATCACAGCCGCAAACAACACTTACTTCGCGTTGCTGCCAGTGTTCAAATCCCGAAACGTCCATAGGAAAACCAAAATAACCCTGTACAAAACAATTATTAGAACGGTCTTGGCCTATGGATGCGAGGCGGGAACACAGACAGCAAAGTCTGTGGAACGGCTGGACACCTTCGAAAGAAAGGTACTTCGAAGAATCTTAGGAGCGGTGCGAGAGGGAGAAGCATGGAGAATCCGCCACAATAAGTAGCTATATGACATCTACCAAGCTCCCAGACTCTCTACTCATTTACGGCTCCAAAGACTAAGATGGGCCGGACATGTGCACCGAATGCCAAGCACACGTGTACCAAAGAAGGTTCTAACAGGACACCCGGGAGGCAAACGAAAGGCGGGCAGACCTAGGCTGAGATGGGAGGACGATGTCAGGAAAGATGCCAGAGGACTACTCCATGTTGCAGATTGGAAGACGACGGCCGAGGACAGAGGGCGGTGGAGGCTCATGTTAAAGGAGGCCAAGGCTCGAAATGGGCTGTAGCGCCATTGAAGAAGAAGATCTGTTATTTTAGGTGTATCTAATATTTTTACATTTAGTTCATAATCATTTGATAAAACAAGATCTATGAGTGTACAGGTTGATTGTGTTATCCTAGTGTATTCTTTGACCAACTGTTTCATTCCTGTAATGTTGATGATGCTTTTCATTTTCTTTGTATAAAAATCTGTTTCGCATTTCATGTTTATATTAAAGTCTCCAATAATTATATTGAGATCAGTTTCTTTTAAAAAGTTTGAACACCAGTTTTCAAAATAATTTATAAAGTCACTTTTACTGGCATTTGGGGAGTGATAAATTACGCAGTATACTCCTGGTCTAAATCCTTTCTTAATTTTTATTGCTAAGATCCAGGTACAGTTTTTGTGATTTTCGTTAGAAATTGTTTCAAAATTTATATTATCTTTCAGTAACATTATTACTCCGCCTGTATGCCGACTATTCGAATTACATCTTATTACCTTATAGTTCGTAAATTTTATTTCAACTTCTTCTATTTCTTCTGTGACATGCGTTTCACTGAGCATGATCATTTGAGGTTTTATTATGTGACATTAGCAACAAAGGTTGATCCCCAAATGTATCAAAAAATATATCTTTATATTCACATCACGGGGTGTGTTTGAGCACAGCCGATTATTATTACTATAATGTATACATAGGTCCACCACCTGTCCAACCATTTTGTCTCCAGGATAAGAATGAGTGCCCCGGCAGTACCTTTTCTACAGTGCAACAAATTTCAAGTGACAAGTTCAAAGTCTGTAAAGTGAAGCATTTCGCCATTGAGTTTTTAGTGCATATAAGGAACAAAGAGGAGAACCATAATCAAGGTAGGCCTATTCAATATTCTGGTGGCATCCTCACTGCTGTACCATTTCTAAGAGATATCGAAACAGTGTGAGAATAGTAATAATATGATCCAGAAAAAAGTACACAATCCTTTTGAGGATTGCGAAAGCACCTTCAAAATAAAATTACATCCAGAATGAACGAGAATGAACTTTAATTATTTATTAAAGCTGGGGACTAGCACTCAAATTCACTCTTAAGTCAAAACCAGTTTTGTGTTCCGAATGCAGTGATAAAATTCCAGTTGCATATTCATCTGCATGTGCATTTTGAAGGAAACCATTAATATTTATTTTTTTATATATTCAATAATATTATTATTAGATTTATAAAAACAGTTTATTTTTAAACAAGTTTTATTTGTAAGTGGGCTACCCTGTTTGATAATGCCTTCAGAGGGCGAAACAGCTGTCACGCGTAATAATAATTACACAGCAAAACTTGTTTAAAAATAAACTGTTTTTATAAATCTAATAATAATATTATTGAATATGTAAAAAATAGAAACCATTCCTATAGGTCCTATAGCTCCCGAGTGGAGTTTAAAACGCTAGTTTCACACCATATGCGGCAAAATTCAGAGGAAACCCATTTGTTTGTTATGCATGTAACCATAATTTAAGCTAGAGATTCGCGTACAGTTTCACTCTTAAGTAGCCAGTTTTGTGTTCAAAATGTGACCGTACCCCTAAATGACCACCGTCAACAATAATATAGATTATAACCTTATGACTGCTTAAAACAATTTCATCATGAACCAAATTTTTGCATGAAATGGAATTAGCTGTATTTTGTGACCAGATCTGAATAGCCAGGTGCTTTCCTCCTTCTCACTCCACTCCCCACTCCCTTCAATCTCACAACACACCCAAACATAGGATGTCACAGTCGCACTGTCTCCGGGTAATTGGGACTTTTGTGCGGTAGATATTCACGTAACGTAAAACTGGGTTAACTTGTAGTAGGACTGCCCTGTAATATGGTAGATCATTGAATTAAAGACTGAGGGCAGTGATGTTTGGCATTTCTGTAAATTTGTTTGTGTATTCCTTTTCAAATTTCAAAAATCTGCTGCATTCACTTTATCCAATCAAGCTTTCCTTTGATTAGGTGTGGCTAACTTTGACTTCGGTTCAGAAAAGAATATTATTTCAAATGTGTAATCGTCGTGTAAGATCTACTTTTTCAAAAATTTTTTTTCAAAAGATTTCAAAAACTTCGATACAATTTTTGATTTGATTTTAACTGACTTCGGAAGGTTTTCACAAATTTCGGTAGATTATTATTTTTGCGAGAACGATATTTCTTTTGTATGAATCCAAAATCTTAATTGAGTCGCAAAAAAATTCAATCGGGCCGCAAGTTGGACACCCCTGATTCAGACTTTCTTATTCGTATTTTTTTTTTCAATATTAGGTATCTACCAGCCAGAATAAATATTGAAAAATTAATTGTCATTGTCGTTTCTTTGGACATATTTGTTAATTCTACTTGCAGCAGGTGGATATGTTTGTATATATTTAGGAAGTATGTTTACGAGAGATGGAAAGGCTGACAGAGATATTGAAGGAAGGGTAAATGCGGGTAACTCCATTAATGGGGGACTTAACGCAGTTAGCACTAGCAAAAAATTGTCCAAAGAAGCGAAGTTACAGTCCATAATGAAGTGCTGGTACCTACCCTGATCTATGAAAGTGAGGTATGGAACTGGCAGAGAAAAGATGAAAGTAAACTGAATGCTGTAGAAATGATCTCCCTGAGGCGTATGTGTGTTAAAACCATTTATGATCGTGTGAGAAATGTTGAGATCTGCAAAGAGTGCAAGGCTGGTGTAAGAGTAATGAGTAAGATTAAGAAAGGCACGCTTAGATGGTTTGAGCATGTAGAGCGAATGAGCGAAGAAAGGAGTGTAAAGAGAATATATGACGCAAATGCGAATGGTGGCAGAAGTCGGGGACCCCCGAGGAAGATATGGGACGATCAAGTGAATCAGATACTTGAGTCGGGCCATGTCAAGAGTCAGAATAATAAAAGAGTACGTATGAGACGCTGTATGAATGTGAATGAGGCAAGGAAGCTCTGCCGACTCCTGCGGGGAAACGGCGTGGTGGTTAGTTAGTTTTGTTAGTTGTTGGTTAATTCCTTATTTGAAGTAATAGAAAAATATTGTAAAAATAATATTCCTTATTTGAAGTAATAAAAAAATATTCTATAAAAATTTAAATACACAAATTCCCTCTAAAATATGATTTTAGAGGAAATTTTGGTTTTGATTTATTAAACTATTTTTTTATAAAGGTATTATTTTCCAACCCATTTTATTTGAAAAGTGGCGTAAGGCAAGGAGGAAGCAGGTCTCCAGCACTCTTTAATATATACACTGATGAACTGATTCAAAGGCTTTATAATACTAAGATAGGTTGTCATGTTCAAGGAGTACGTGTAAACAATATTAATTACGCAGATGATATGGTTCTTCTAGCACCGTCACTTAGCGCACTAATGAAACTACCTACTCCAAATATGTGAAGATTTTGCAAAACATCATAACCTTGTATATAATACGTCCAAATCAATAGTTATGGTTTTCAATTGCAAAAACGAAAACATGATAACACCTTCAGTATGGCTAGATGGAAGGAAAATGGATATTAGTCATAGCGTCAAATACCTGGGACATATTATCACAGACGACCTAAAAGACATCGAGGATATGAAAAGGCAAAGAACAGCGATATCCGTTTGAGCAGGTATGCTGTCAAGGCGTTTTCACCTTTGCAGTACAAACGTGAAAAAGATACTTTTCAATTTATTTTTAGTTCTTTTAAGTTATTTTTATTATTATTTCATGTGTGATTCATACTTGCATACTTTTGTTTCTATAAAATAGAATTTTTTAGTTCTTTTAAGTTATTTTTATTATTATTTCATGTATAACTACCACAACACGGGCATTGGCCAAGTATGGTAGTTAAAAAAATGTCAAAAAATGTAACGTGTAAACATTTATGAAATAACAAATTTAAAAAAAAAATATTAACAATTAAAAAAATGCATTTTGCACTTCGATGTACAGTATGTACACGTCAGAACTGTGGGTGGATTACACTGCATCCCAATGGCATAAGCTAAAAGTCGCTTACAATAATGCTTATCGCCAACTATTCCGCCTACCGAAATACTGCAGCGTCACGGAAATGTTCCTGGAGGGAAGAGTACACTCTTTCAGAGCGCTTCACCGCCATCACATGGGAAGCTTATGGCGCAGACTACGCCAATCAAGTAACAAAATCATCACTGCCATGGTTGCCTGGATGGAGTCCCCTCTGATGGCCCTCTGGAGAAGGGAGATGTGCAAATATCCTCCATAAACGGCTGCTTACACTCCTTTTTGTGTTTATATTTTACCTTTTTCACTTTACTTAAACTTTCACTTAAATTCCGCTTTTCCGTACCTATCGGAATCACCCATGTATTATTATTGTTCTCGCAATATATAGGGGATTGTTAGGTATGCATCCACAGGCTTAATGGACAAGTGTAATGTCAATACAAAATCCTGCAAATGTCCTACCTACCCTTTTTACCCATCCCAAAATGTCACCATAATAAAATGATAGTTACGACACATGTAAAATCGGACAAGTGGCGTCAGTTGCGCATCAGAATTCGTAGTGATAACTAATATCAGACAGGGCGATTATACATATATTGTGAAGTGAAATCAACCATAACTCCTGGAGACGTGTGATAATCATCAACGGGTGAGTCCATCTTTCCTGCATTCCAATCTGGGCTTATCTTGTGCTCCAGAAGCCCAGATTTATACCTTTTTGACTATCGCACTGTCCATCGGGTTTGTCGGATGCATAAATCGTACCATAACCTAGCACTCGGTGTAGTTTGGGACTGGTCCTTTGGGCGTGTGGCATAGGGCTTTTCTCTGCACCACCTCTTAAAATATAGTGGAGTCGCAGCTTCGCGACACCAATTATTATTTTTCTTACGCTAATTATATATATTATTTCAAATATGGAATGTATTACAATAGAAAATTATTTTAAAAATATATTTTTTCACTACTGTTCACAGTTACTGTTACTGTTACTGTTCTTTTCAACTACTAGTCTAGTCCTGAGGGAAACCTATGGATAAACGTTGGAATTATTTTTCTGAAACAAAAATACCAACAAATTGCAAGGTTCGTTGTCGTAACGACTCCGGAAATTGTACTCCAATAATGTGGTTGTTTGTTTTGTTCTAAACTAATAAACACTGCTTCCTTCCCACCCCCTATTTACGAGTAGCATTTACTACAAAAGTTGTCTGGAACTTTCCCGTACGGTGGTCAACAGTGGTCCGTAGCTAGATTTTGATAATTCGAATGCAAATCGCCCGTGTGGGCGTCCAAGATAAGGTTACCTACCTAATTATTTCGAACCACTGAAGAAATAAACGTGTATTGTAGCTATGAATACCATGTCTGGCGTACCTAAAGATAATAGAAACAAGGTAGACGAACCACTATTATTATTGTGAAACTGCTCGCACAGTATAAAGTATCACGAACATCGTTCACGCTTTCATACTAATGCAAATCACATCTCCCCACAACGGCGCCCCGCCTTTTTTACAACTACAAACTAAACGCAAAATTTTCATTGGCTCAACCACTTTGATAAGTCAGTGCAGTTTGGTCGTAGATCGGCTATCATATAATAAAATCCACTCTGACTCCATTGAACAAATTCAGCATAAATTCCTTAGATTCAATAACTATAAACTTGGACTAACAATTGAAACAATAAACTACAAACTTAAGAACTAAACTTATTAAAACTCTCAGATAGAAGACTTGTTTCCGACTTGATTTTTATTTATAAAATTGTTAATGGTATTATAGACAGCCCTGATTTATTAAGTCTAATTACCTTCCACATACATATAAAAACTAGTCGATCCAAAACTCTTTTTAATTGCAATAAAACTATCAGGACTGATTCATTTAGATACTCGCTTGTACTAAGATTGCATGCAGTTGGCAATGTTTTCTCAGAAATTGTAGATGTGTTCAACCGCATGGAATATAGTTACAAGAAGGCTATAATAACATAACTCAGTAATAATATCAATTAAGTTTAGCATAATACCATTTTTCTTTACGGGTTCTGTATAATTTTAAATTCAAATTTTAATATTGATTACTGTTTCACTGAACTGTTATGTTCATATTATCAAATGTTTGTAAAAGCTCTTATGGGCGTATTATAAATAAATAATCTACCTCCATAGATATTGTTAATACATTTCTATTATTTATGGGTGTGCCCGAAGTATGAAAATTTAATTTTGTAAGGAAGCGGTAGGGGAAGGAGATGGGGAAGACGAAGGTGTAAAAGTACCTGGCTACTTAGACCTGGTCACCAAACACGACTAAAGCCATTTCAAGCAACGTTTAAATTCTGAATGGTGGTTTTACACCAGGGTGATACTGAGAGTATCTTCAAATCTGGAACATGCCGTAAATAAGCTCGACATTCGAACCATATCGAGCTTTAGGCACTGTATTAAGCGTTCAAAGATGGTTTTAAAGAGCGATATGTAAATACGAATTGCGAAAATTGTGAAAACATATATGAGTAATAACACGACTCGTTCGAAATAGAGCAAAAATTTCTCGAGAAATTATTAAGTTACATTTAAAGATACACTGTGATTTTTTCATACCTATAACATATTAAGGCGATGGACTACGTCGTGTAATATTTTAAATCGAGCAGCAATCAATAACACCCCTTACGTAGATGGCGATAAGGTTTAAATTCCCGCTTAACACTATCCGCCTGTTTTGATTTATGCAAGAAAAAAACATGGCCAAAAAGGGTATTTTATTTTATTTTATGGATATTCAGGCATAAATTTTTAATTGTTTTCGATCATTTTATAAATAACTTAATTTGCCACATCATACAATAAAATCATAACCGAAAATAGGTTCGTAAGTAGGAGATTTTGAACTTTAAAGCAGTTTTCATAGGCCTTATGCATTACTTTTTTCTGGGCTTATAAAAAGACTTATCTAAAAAATACTCGATTACTTCAAAGGCCAAGATGTATTCTTCTCGCAGTATTTAATTAAAGCATCTGAAACATTTCTAGGCGACCAAATTTTCAAACCAAAAACACATGATTTTGCATTACTACGTAGTGCATCGCCTTAAACAACAGAACAAAACGTGTTTTTAATAATTTTCGGAGCTTACTTTGCGATTTTTTTCTATCGAGTAAAACAAATTACAGATGTGTGGATATTATCTTCAAAAATAACATATATTGTTTTGGGAACTTAAAAAATTAAAGTGTTAAAGAGAAATATGTAATAAATCAGTAAAATTCGGAATGCGGGGCTTAAAAGTAACTGATATACCGAAAGCAGGCCTTAATGGAGAGAGTTGTGCAATATGAATCGAACACAATATTGGTAACTCCACAGTATCTGATAGGTTAAAAACAAGATTGACTATTTAGCTTTATTGTAGCATCTACGTTAAAAAAATGTTATGGAATACGTCGAACTTATTATTAAAGATTCCAGTAATCCGAAAATTCGTTAAACTGAAAAGGTAGGTACGGTTTTTAATTGTTCGGATTATACAGATTACACTATATTATCAATATTTTGAATATGAAGGTGTGAAACTGTTTTTAGTCTCTCTTGAACAAAATTAGTTTTTCGTATATGTCGTTCTTCCGGGGAAGTCTTAATTTACATAATCAAAAGTGATAGTTTATAGTACGTTATACTCCACGTATCCAACAGAAACGCTATTTACAGATTTCGGGGTGCCCCGAGTAGAAGATATATTCAAGAAAAATGCAATTATCCAAATTTATAAAGATAATATAATCAAAAAATTTGAAACCCACTTATTTAAAAGATATCAATACAATATTAAAATTCCAAACTGTAATACCAAACAAATGCAAAATAACTATAAATATTTACGAATAAAGTATTTCAACAACCTTCCGATTGAAATAAAGAAATTAAAGGATATTAACATACTTAAACTAAAACTAAAGTTACTTTTCAGAAATAATTAACTAAATAATTGCCTGTTTTTCCCTTCATTGATATTTATTATCAGTCTATACTCATCTCCACTGTATTTAGATTTTGTCTGTTTATATATTGTTCCTATCATATATATACGGCCGGCATAGTCCAGTTGTAACGCATTGGACTGCCATTCCGAAGGTCGCGGGTTCGAACCCGGCGGCGTGCGCAAATAAATTTTATTTGATTAATTTGTGTTATTTCACAATTAATTAATTAAAATAATATATAGTATATTTGCGGCACGTTCCAGAGTGGAAGATACTACCAGTATCGCCCTGGTGTAAGACCACCATTCAGAATTGAAACGTTGCTCCAAATGGCTTTAGCCATGTTTAGTGACTAGATCTGAATAGCCAGGTACTTCTCCACCTTCCTCTTTCCCTTCCCCACTTACCTTCAGCCTCACAACATCCCCCAATTGGGGATGCCATAGTCTCACTGGCTCCAGACGGGAGCAGTTGGGACTCTTGTGAGGTATTCACTATAAAAATAAAAAAAATATATATATACTTACTTATAGCATAATGATTTTATTTTTCTTATAATTAGTGTAACTCTCTCACCAAGCACAAGAACCAGTTTCTTCATTGGTGAGATTGCGAACATAAATATATTTTGTAATGTAAATATATTCTTTATGTACTCATATTATATCCTGTACCCACTTTATATATATTAAATAAAAAAAAATAAAAAAAAAAAAATAGTAATTTGCATGGTCATAAGTGGTACTTTATAATAATTTACATAATCATAAGTGGTACTTTATAATAATTTACACTCATAAATGGTACATTATAATAATTTACATAATCATAAGTGGTACTTTATAATAATTTACATAATAATAAGTGGTAGTTTATAATAATTTACACTCATAAATGGTACATTATAATAATTTACATAATCATAAGTGGTACTTTATAATAATGTACACACTAAAAAGTGGTACTTTATAATAATTAACATAATAATAAGTGGTAGATTATAATAATTTACATAATCATAAGTGGTGGTTTATAATAATTTACACTCATAAGTGGTAAATTATAATAATTTACACTATCATAAGTGGTAGTTTATAATAATTTACACACTAATAAGTGGTACTTTATAATAATTTACATAATAATAAGAGGTAGATTATAATAATTTACATTATCATAAGTGGTAGGTTATAATAATTCTCAATATCACAAGTGGTAGGTTTAAATATTTTACATAATTTAGTCTAGCCTACCTAACCTAACCTAATAACAAAAAAATATACAGCGAGTCGTTAGAGTCAAGAATAACTGAGACGCAATGTTTTTTTTGTTATTTTAATAAAGAATAAGAAAGGACAAAGACAGAAACAACAAAAAATATCTAACTTGCGTGAAAACAAAATATTAGTCACATGTCAATTTCATCATGTCGTTTTACGTGGAACCATGTTCTAATAAATAAGGTTAAATTAATTGATCGTAATAAATGTTTACGCATTGTGTGATCCATTATTATAATATTCAGTAATTGATTCCGGTATCAGCGTTTTGACAGTTGATTTTGTACATGAATGAACTCAATACGTTATTGTAGGCCGTAGGCACATTATAATTTAACAGGGTTAGCTCATCCAGGGGGTAGAGCGGTGATTGGCTAGAAAATCGTGACGTAACTAGGAGCCCATTTTACACTGGAGATTTGAATTTACCTTAACACAAGTAGCGTTAAGTGATTCGGAATGCATTTGCAACGATTTATTTATATTGCCTTGGTAATATTTTACTAACTTTTTATATTAAAACAAATGTTTGGAATAAAAAAGAAAATTCTCAGTGTTTGGTTTCAGTTGCCTCTTTATTGTACCTTTTTGAAACGTCTACTCGGATTATTCTCATTTCTGAGAACAAACTGCCTCATGTTTTACATTATGTTTTAGTTTTAGTATATTTGTTTTGTCCTGTCCTGCTGCTATTAATTATTATTCATTGTTTTGTCATTGCTTCGTTTAAACTGAACAATTAGTGTTATATTATCTGATCTGATATCTGATCTGTATCGAGTAAGGCGCACTGTAGGAATAATTTTAAGAACATGACCACTAATACTAAATTACCATTTTTAAGTTTGTTATTGTAAAGCGCACTTTAAGTAAAATGACTCTAAACTGCGCTATATAAATGCTATGTGATTATTATTACTTAGGCATTAATGAAGTAGAATCGAGGTTTTTTATCAGCCCCTTGTAAATTTTGCCTTTGAAGACAGTCTCATTTAGCAAACTATCATTATACTGAAATAAATCAAATTTTAAAATTAATAGTCTCAGCAAACCATCATTATACCGAAATAAACCAAATTTTAAAATTGATAGTCTCAGCAAACCATCATTATACCGAAATAAACCAAATTTTAAAATTGATAATCTCAGCAAACCATCATTATACCGAAATAAACCAAATTTTAAAATTGATAATCTCAGCAAACCATCATTATACCGAAATAAACCAAATTTTAAAATTGATAATCTCAGCAAACCATCATTATACCGAAATAAACCAAATTTTAAAATTGATAATCTCAGCAAACCATCATTATACCGAAATAAACCAAATTTTAAAATTGATAATCTCAGCAAACCATCATTATACCGAAATAAACCAAATTTTAAAATTGATAATCTCAGCAAACCATCATTATACCGAAATAAACCCAATTTTAAAATTGAAAGTCTAATTTTTTTCCATTAACTCTACGCAGGAGGCCCGGAGAAAATTAATTCCTTAGGGAATGTGTCATCTTTGGGGATGCTGTGCGTAGGGTCTTTTTAAGAAGATGAAGTTGTGAAAATAAATCTTGAAGAGACCCATATTGTGGGAGGGAGGAAACACTAAAATATTACCTCTGAGTAAGTGAGATAAATAATGTCAACCAAAAATGTAAACTAAAGTCAAGGGTTTATTTTTCAAGTATTTTGGGTCTCCAGACCAGAGGTGGCTTCCAAAAGTGGTTAAAAGTATGTAATGATGATATTCAAAATGTGTAGTGGTGTGTATAAACTAACGTAACTGCGTGGAAAATATGTAGTGGTGTGTACAAACCATCATAACTGCGTGGAGAATATGTAGTGGTCTGTACAAACCAACATAACTGCGTGGAAAATATGTAGTGGTGTGTACAAACCAACATAACTGGGTGTAAAATATGTAGTGGTGTGTACAAACCAACATAACTGGGTGTTAAATATGAAATTATTGCTTGGGGAGGAGCAACAAACTCGGCTATCAATTACATAGAAACCGCACAGAAAACGATCTTAAAGGTAATTCCAAAAAAAACATAGACTGACTGATACAGACCAAATATTCAACAGCTGTGACGTACTAGATATACGCCAATTATACGTTAAAACACTACTTAACTACATTTTTGACAAAAAAAATAATTTTCAACATACACAAAATAACACTAACATACCAGTTAGACAAGCGTACAAAGAAAACATAAAAACTCCGACAGTAAATTCAAGCTTTGGACAAAGACACTACCAATACCATGCAATAAAAGCTTTCAACAGTTTTAAACTTGAAATTAAAATTGAGGAAAGTAAAAATAAATTCACACACAAAATTACAAAATGGATTAAAGAACAAAAAATACAATATTACCAAAATTTCATAGCATAAAATAAAAATAAAACCTACACGTAACACACAAAACCAATATAAACACACATCACTCACAAACACAAAAGATTATTTTCAATGTACTATTTTTTAATTTTAAATATAGTATTATATATTTTTAATTTTAAATGTATAATTTTTCTCATTAAATGCATTATGTAGTTTATATTTCATATTATAAAATGAAGGCCTCAGCACGGGCAAGCCACCCAGTGAGGCCTACATTACTGGAAAACTTGAATTGTAAAAAATATTGTAAGTACCTAATAAAAAAAAATTTAAAAAAATATGTAGTGGTGCGTACAAACCAACATAACTGGGTGTAAAATCTGTAGTGGTGTGTGCAAACCAACATAACTGGGTGTAAAATATGTAGTGGTATGTACAAACCAATATAACTGGGTGTAAAATATGTAGTGGTGTGTACAAACCATCATAACTGCGTGGAGAATATGTAGTGGTATGTACAAACCATCATAACTGCGTGGAGAATATGTAGTGGTGTGTACAAACCAACATAACTGGGTGTAAAATATGTAGTGGTGTGTACAAACCAATATAACTGGGTGTAAAATATGTAGTGGTGTGTACAAACCATCATAACTGCGTGTAGAATATGTAGTGGTATGTACAAACCATCATAACTGCGTGGAAAATATGTAGTGGTGTGTACAAACCAACATAATTGGGTGTAAAATATGTAGTGGTTTGTACAAACCAACATAACTGGGTGTAAAATATGTAGTGGTGTGTACAAACCTACATAATTGGGTGTAAAATATGTAGTGGTGTGTACAAACCAACATAACAGCGTGGAAAATATATGGTGGTGTGTACAAACCAACATAACTGCGTGGAAAATATATGGTGGTGTTTACAAACCAACATAACTGCGTGGAAAATATGTAGTGGTGTGTACAAACCAAAGATATTAGAAGAACGAGATATGCTATGTTGGCCGCCGGACCGTAGCCGGAGTACTACCTAATTAGGGTACTTTGAACGGTATCGGGACGTGTACGCACAGAAATCTGTTCTATGTATTAGTGCGGATACCTTAGCGCAAGCGAAGGTGTGCAGTAGTATTGGCGAACAAAACCGGCGACACTCGGCAAAACAATTCCACTCAGTACGAGCTGCGCATAGCACATCTCGTTCTTCTAATATCTTTGGTACAAACCAACATAACTGGGTGTAAAATATGTAGTGGTGTGTACAAACCAACATAACTGGGTGTAAAATATGTAGTGGTGTGTACAAACCAACATAACTGCGTGGAGAGATATACCAATAAATATATTTAGTGTCTGACGTGTACCCGGTGTTGCTCAAGTTATGAATGGTTTGAAGTAAAGTTTTGATGTTGTGAATTCCAGTGTACTTGAAAACTGGGTGTAGTTTGGATGGAAATACGTAATTCACTTGATCGTGCCATTCTTCCTCGGGCATCCTCGACGACTTCTACCATTTACTTCCACGTTATACATTTACAATACCTAAGTAGGTATTTGTTTTCCTCGGGGTTCGCCGACTTTTTATACCTTTCACTACTGTACACCATATTGTTATTGTTAAAAATATTATTATTATATCGATTCTAATTCGACTCCGCGTTTCATTCCAGTGCAGAGATAATGCGTTAAGGCGATGCACTACGTAGTAATGCAAAATCATGTGTTTTTAGTTTGAAAATTTGGTCGCCTTGAAATGTTTCAGATGCTTTAATTAAATACTGCGAGTAGAATACATCTTGTCCTTTGAAATAATCGAGTATTTTTTAGATTAGTCTTTTTATAAGCCAAGAAAAAAATTATGTATAAGGCCTATGAAAACTGCTTTAAAGTTCAAAATCTCCTACTTACAAACCCATTTTCGGTTATGATTTTATTGTATAATGTGGCAAATTAATTTATTTATAAAATGATCGAA
Organism: Hesperophylax consimilis; assembly: GCF_061612785.1. Lineage (NCBI taxonomy): Eukaryota > Metazoa > Arthropoda > Insecta > Trichoptera > Limnephilidae > Hesperophylax > Hesperophylax consimilis. Next base: position 9,044,087 of record NC_142861.1, on the reverse strand, counting down.
AAAAAAATAATATTTATGCCTGAACAGCCACAAAATAAAAGAAAAGGCACTTTTTGGCCATGTTTTTTTCTTGCATAAATCAAAACAGGCGGATGGTGTTAAGCGGGAATTTAAACATTATCGCCATCTACGTAAGGGTTTTTATTGATAGCGGCTCAATTTAAAATATAACACAACGTAGTGCATCGCCTTAAGTCTTCCTCGAGCGTCCCCAACTTTTTTCTACCATTCTCTACTCTATACTACATTGTTATCTACGGTGACCGGGTATCTCATTAAAATTACAGTTCAACACACCTACAAAAAGTGATATAAAATCATGAAACAAAATAGGTTACACAGGTAACTATTTAACCTAGTTTTGTTTCATAACTTTTAATGACTCTATATCACTTTTTAATGGTATGTTTAGTTGTCATTTTGATGAAATATCATGGAACCATATACCTAGTTGATAATGAAAGAGATCATCTTTTTTGGTGGGTAGTAAAATTATCAAGAAAACTAAAAGTCGACGGTCGCCATTAGAAGGTCATATTTTCGAAATTCGCCATAACCGTTCGCCTAAAATATTGATTTATATTTGAGAATACAGAATTGAATAAGAACTAATAATAAAATAAATTGTATCACGTTCTTTACAATTTTAAATGCCCTTCTCGAATGATTTTATTAAAAGGGTGTGGGGAGGAGGTACAGCAATGGAATCCGAAATTAGTCCAATGAAAATGAAATCAACCCACGCAAATATTTTAATGGTGGATGTCTAATCACATCGCGTTTATGCAGGTAACAATGAAATAATAATTTAACCCCTAAAGCGACATAAAATGCTCACATTTTAATTGTTTTTGCTGAACGTATTACTAAAATCTCAAATGTTTCTAGAGAGATCCCTACAGGTGTAAGTTAGTTATATTTAAGATTAATAAAAACCGTTAAATGTTTTGTGTAAAACGGTTTGAAATTTTTATAAAATGTTTTTCAACTTGTCTCGATTACTGCCACGGCATTTATGTCTCGATTACTGCCACGGCATTTATGCCAGCCTTCCAAAATATCAAATTGACAAACTTCAATCAGTGTTTAATGCAGCAGCACGGCTCATAACCGGGGTTTCTAAATATTCGCACATTTCAGAACACCTTCGTAACCTTCACTGGCGCAAGTGCCCAGAAAGAATCCAATACAAATTGTGCTGGATGGTGTTTAAATCCATCAATGAAATGGCCCCACCCTACATCTCTGAACTATGCGTCCCGAAAACACTGGTCTGAGGCAGTCAACTCTTAGATCAGCAACATCATCAGCTGTAGGCAGACTGATAGAACCTAAGCGCAAGCCAAATACTAAGTTTGGTGATCGCGCTTTCGGAGTATCTGGGCCGAAGGCTTGGAATAAACTCCCTCCGGAACTAAGATCCATAACAAGTCCAACAGAATTCAGGACTAAACTAATAACTTACCTTTTTAAGCTGTCATACCCTTAAATTAAATATGTCATTCCTGAGAGAAAGTCCAGTTATATCCAATTTTCCAATTATGTCCTAAATCCTGTATCTAAATTTCGCTAATGAACAATTAGATAATGTTAATTAAGTGTTAATCTTAAGTGACCTAACAGGTAAGTATTGTACTGTATATTATCTCCATAAATAGTTAGTAATAACATAGATCACTGTAGAAATGTATTATAAATTTGTACAGCGCCCTTGAGGTGATGTTGAAACACAAAAACGGCGCTATACAAGTCATCCAATTATTATTATTTATGATGAATGTCAAGGGATATTTTGGTTTTGATTTATTAAATACGAAAAAATTATAAACGTGCTTTTTCGGACAAAAGGTTCACTAACTGTTCACAGAACTACTAGTACAGAAGATATTATAGATCATATCTATGAAGGAAATTTGTAATTTAGTTTTGATTAATGCAACAATTTATCATGAATATTACAGATTAAACTATTATAACGGGAGAGGCGCAGATTTGAATAATCAGTCCCACGTTCAGGCGGATATTTCGATTAATTAAGAGAACCATCAAGTCACGCAAACATATTATCATCGCCTCCTAGATGGAGAATTAGTATGTAAACATTTGTAGACAGACGACGACTATATTATTTCAGACATGTCTTAGTTCTCCAAGAGGCTGGGTTGGGGCATAATGTATTTACGTTTAATCTAGAGTCTGGAGACGATGCTGTTTTAGTGACACACCAAAGTACGTTGCTTTTTGTATCGATGCGAACACCTATCAATTTTTATGCGGTTTTACGTAGCGACAGTGTCAATTTTAATATCCCACGGGTCGGTAAAGAATTGCCAAAAACCGAGTGCTGTAAGGACGCGGGAAATGTTGCGCGGTATACAGTGCTTGGTCTCTGCACACGGCAGATAAGTTATGTAGCTTGTAGCCCAGTAAACTGTCGGTATTGCAGATTTCTGATATCGGTATTGCAGACTAATGACTTAGAACACGACCGAATGGTGGTCGCACGTAAAAACATCAACAATAACGAACCAAACTGGTGTGTCAAGTCTGTCACCAAGTGGACGAGGTTGTGGAATGTTTTGTGATATTATTAATGTGCCTAAATAATAAATTCTTGCGAATATTATTTTCAACTGCAAATATTTTTTTTATATTAAAATGATAATTAGAAGTTCGTTATGTGATATCGGTGGGCTCTTCGTATACCGCACTCGGTTTTTGTCGATTCTTCACCGACCCGTGGGACGGCTGCCTTAGTTCTCTTTTTCGTACAATTTATAGTACGTTTTTTATTTTCTCTTATTTTTTGAAGTCAAAATGAACTATCAAACTGGAATCCCAAACTGTCGAACTGAAGTCACTAACTGTCAAATTGAAGCCACGAACTGTCAAACTGGATTCACGAACTGTCAAACTGAAGCCACGAACCGTCAAACTGGATTCACGAACTGTCAAACTGAAATCACGACCTATCGTACTTCAATGTGAAGAAGTTTGAACATGAAAAACAAATGTCAAAGACAAATTGAGTACCTACCTTAACGTTTGTATAGTAATGGAAAAAAACCAATTGAATGAATTTCTAGAATATTATATCAACCAGACTATGAAAGCCCGCGAAAGGGTGGTTAATGAGGTGCCTTAATAATTCAATAGAGCACTAATCATCGATTTACACCACTGGTCTAAGTTAACATGTTTACCATAAAAAATAAGCCTAAGATTTAAAAAAGATAATATTTATTCTTAAAACCTTGGTACCTAAAAGGTTTGATAAAATAAAGGTTTAAAAAATGGTTAGGTACCTACCTCAGTCGTCAAGGTTGTTGTTATGTTCCAATTAAAATTCATACCTACTTGTTATGCCTAGCATAACACAGATTTTAACCTTTTAAAAGGGAATATATTATGTAATAATTCACTTTAATACAATCGACTCCTTGATAACCAAAGACCGTTCTACGAGCTTCAAAATAAATTTGAACCCACTGAAGAGATGAATAGATAGAAGTGCGTTTTGTGCATAGAGCTATACAATTACTGGTACTATTGCGCACGAATATCTCGCGGAACAGCGTTCGGCCATTCGAACGCGATAAGCGTTGTGCGTAGACAGGATTCGGTAGTTTCATCTTTAGAGTGTTAGGAGCATTGGACGCAGTTGGAGGTAGATTGGAGGTAAAAAAGTTTAATCTAAATATAATACATCATTGCTTTTGGGCATTCCCGTAGGCCTGAAGTTAGACGATTTTTTTTCAAATGAACATCGATAGTAGGTATTCGTTGAGCAGATAATTTTGTTATATTCATTTATTCATTAATGTTACATAATACAATGGAACGGGTTCTTATAATAACATTCAACATCAAAAATATACTCTATTAGGATCAATACATTTTGTAATCTTTTCCGATTTTATGTCCGGGTTAAATCTTCCCCATAGGAAAAACTAAACCCTTCCACAAATTATCATCTAGTCAATCAACATTATGCAAGTACATTATATAAGCAAAATAAATACAAAACAATACAAGGACAACCCGTCAACTCACCAGAGATCAAATGGGAAAATAATTAAATATGGTGTCTTGTACACTAAAAATATAAATTTTCCGGAAGATAACAAAATTTTCATAAACGAACAATTAACGCAACTAAATAAACACCTCCTGTTTCTGGCGAAATCCTCAAGACTCGGCTACAAATTCATCTGGGCGAAAAACGGTAACGTTATGATGAGAAAAGATGAAACAGCTCCAATCATCCATATGAGGCAGCCGAATGACATCCCTTCAGAATAAAGGACCATCTATTCGCATTGCATGTGAAAATTACTTATATCCATCAAAATGTCTGATGAAAATTTTTTGTATGAAAATTACATTTGTAAAAACACTAGTGAACTAAATAATCACTTTAAGGACGTTAACTTTTCAATTCTTAATATGAACATTAGAAGCTTAAGAAGGCACTTTGATGAGCTTTGTATTCTTCTCGATAGTCTTGATTTTTCTCCTAGTATTGTCATTTTAACAGAAACGCAAATGAAAGAAGTAATTCCCTATAACTTGCCAGGATATGTAACTATTTCATCCGAATGTAAACATACTGGTCACGATGGAATCACTTTATTTATAAAAAATTGTCTTAAAAAACCTGCCTTCGAAATTCTAGACTTTAAAACAGCTAACGCAATTAAATTAACATTTACCCATAGTAATTGCACTTATTTGCTATTAGCTATCTATAGATCACCTTCCTTAAATGAATCTCTATTCAATAATGAACTTAATTCACTTATAAAAATGACAAACAGAGATAACTTTAACTTTTTAATATTAACTGGTGATATTAATATAAACATTAATGAAAACAACAAAAGAACAAAATGTACAAATGAATACTTAGATTGTTTTTCTTATGCAGGATATCAATCATACATAAACTCACCAACAAGAGAAAATCTAAATAATTCCACGACTCTAGATCACATATTTATCAAAACACACAAACACATTATAACTAAATCTTCAACTCTAAAAACAAACATTACTGACCACTACCCAACATTCTACGGACACAACATCTTAACCACAAATTCAAAAGAATACTCTAACACTGTTGAAATAAATGAAATTAATTACAACACATTAAACAATTTACTTCATTCAGAAAAATGGGACAACATACTATCAATAGCTAACCCAAATTCAGCATTAGAATTATTTTATAAAACTCTAGAAGCTTATATTTCCAAGAGTACAAATAAAATTGTCATCGCTAAGAGAAATTATAAAAAATTAAGCCTTGGATCACTGTAGGACTAATAGTCTCTATCAAACAAAGAGATAAATTATACAAAGAGATGTTAAATTATCAAAAAGCCTGTCAAAAAAATAACACAAGAATTATGCCTTTCATGAAAACGAAATATTTAATGTACAGAAATTTACTAAATAGGTTAATAAGAAATTGCAAAAAGAAGTATTATTGTGAAAAAATTGATAGTGCAAAAAATGATACCAAAAAAACATGGAATATTATTCATGGAATCACGAACAAAAAAAAAGTATCAACCGATGTCAATGAGATTATAATAAATGAAAATATTATAACTGACAAATCGACTATTGCAGAAAACTTTAATAACTTTTTTACAAATGTAGTAGATCAAATACTTGAATCTTCTAGCAAAATTGATAATACAATACCCGTAGACTCATCTTTACACTTAGACTCAACTAACGATTCAATTAACTCCTTAGAATATTTTTCACCCATCACAACAGATGAAATTGATAAACACATTGACGGTCTAAAATCAACAAATTCTACAGGAATTGATGGTTTATCAGGTAACACACTAAAAAAAATAAAACATTACATTTTAACTCCATTGCTACATATTTTTAATATATCCTTAAAAGAGGGACATTTTCCCGAACAATTAAAAACCTCTATCATAATACCAATTCACAAATCAGGAGAAACGCACATATTAGACAACTACAGACCTATTTCCTTGGTCTCAAACCTCTCAAAAATATTTGAAAAATGTATCAAAAATAGAATAATAAATTACCTAGAACAAAACAACATTCTGTCCCAAAATCAATATGGCTTCAGAACAAAACTAAGCACTGAAGATGCAATATTCGATCTGACTAAAAAATTATACACATCTGTTGATCAAAATAAAAAGAGTTTAGCTATATTCCTAGACTTAAGAAAAGCTTTTGATACGGTAAATCACAATCTACTTATTAAAAAAATGAATCAAATAGGTTTAAAAAATGATACACTAAAAATTCTTACTAGCTATCTCAAAGACAGAAAACAAAAAACAATAATAGGGGATTTTTATAGTACTGAAACAGGAATAAAAAATGGAGTACCACAGGGAACTGTGCTTGGCCCAATTCTCTTTCTAATATACATAAACGATTTATGTGATGTTATAATCCCTGGTAAAATTGTATCTTACGCAGATGATACAGTAATAATAGTGAATGGAAAATCCTGGCCTGAAACTTTTTTGAAGGCAACAAAATGTATTACATATGTCTCATCATGGCTAGAAAGTAATAGACTCTTCTTAAACTATAATAAAACATTTTACCTAACCTTTTCTAAAAATAGTAAAAATAAACCCCGTAATAACCTTAAAATTCGAATACATAACGTTAACTGTAATCAAGAAATATGCTCATCTTGCTTTGAACTCGGAAAAGTTGAAAAGATTAAATATTTAGGTATTGTTATTGATACAAAATTAAATTGGCAGTCACAAATTAATAATACCGTCTGTAAATTAAGATATCTTACATACACATTTTACAGACTAAAAGAAGTGCTCCATGTTGAAAAACTGAAAATTATTTATTTTTCTTTGGTGCAATCTTCACTCATATACGGAATAATAGGATGGGCGGTGCGCTTAATGCACATATCAAACCTTTACAAATAATTCAAAATTATATCATCAAAGTTATGTATAGTCGGAAAAGAACATTTTCAACGGATGAGTTATACAAAGAATCTAAACTATTCTGTCTCCGTAAACTATTTATTTTGCAAACTATGAAATACATCTTTAAAAACAAAAATAAATTCGAAATAAATGAAAACAGAACCAACATTAGAAATAATAATGTATTTTATACTCCCCAAACGAACACAAAACAAATGCAAACACACTGCAGTTTCATTGGACCTCGTACTTTCAATCTTTTACCGAAAAATATTCAAGTGATAACTAAACTTCCTCAATATTTAAAAGAATTAAAATTATGGCTTTTCGACACAGCAGTTGAAACTTTTTTTATTTAATTTGTATCAATTTATGTTTCTCATAAAATATTCACCATATATTACAATAAACACTTATAACTTCACTATACACTATTATAAACACTTTTTATACAAAACGCTTATACAAAATGTAATCTTGTTTTTATTTTATATGCCCACAATTTGTTTATTTCTAGGTACTGTAACGGACGTAGTTGACCACATTATTTAATTTCATAAAAATTGTTTTACTTTTATAAAATGTGCCTACTCCACGCCACTGGCAAAATCACCACTCCCCGCCACTGGCCATTTTGTGCAATTTTCGGCCCAAGCGGCTTGAAAACTTTGACTCCGAATGGCATCGATACCGTACCGCCCGCATACCTGCCACGCGGATCGATGTCCAGCATTTTTTCTATGTAAAATTTAATAGGAAAAATCAATTTTTAAATGTTACAAATGTATGTATTTTACTTGTTCATCCCCTCGGCGGTAGTCAAATAAACACTATTTTCGATATACTACCGCTGAGGAGATATTAAAAAAGCTGTTTTTCACCCATATGTAAACCCATTTTTGAACAATATTTTTTACCTTTTTTGCGTGTACAAAAATCCAGGAACCTCGTAGCATAGTGAATCTTATCTCTTTCTGAGCGCTATGTTACGGGGGACCTCGGAAAAATACTAACTTAACATGTTTTACAAATTTGATCGCTTGAGATCATTTTTACACATTTATTTTACAAACATTTCTTATTTTTTGTCGTATCTTGACAAACAAAAAATCTAGTTGTCAAGATACACATTCCTATAACTACTATGCATTTAAACTATGTAATTGTCATTCATGTAAGCGCTCAAAATCTTTTCTAACTCGCAAATTTAAGCGACTACTATCACCATTGCTATCGACAAAATGAATATGCAACATTTTGTCGGAGGCTATAAACGCATTGTTGGCGCGGGTACAACCCCCCACCACTTTTGGGCTCCTAGCCCAATGTCGGGCACGAGTCAGGCTAATTAAATATAAGCAGCCCCATAATTCAAAATAAATCAGTTCATCTTTACCACCGAAACCAAGCGTTTTATTTATCTACAAGTGACTCCTGCCCAACATCTGCCTCACCTCGCCGAGTCTTCTGCTCCAAGATCTTCTGGTGTTACCTCTTCAAGACCAGCCGGCCCTCCTTTGGAAAACCGCCAACACCAGAAGCGAGCAGAGACAACAGCACACCCAGTGCCCAACATTCACCAAGCCTGGGTGCGGGAGGCAGATTTCATCATCAAATATACTACTATCATCGTCATCGGCCGTAAAGGAGCATTCTCATCGGTTGAAGACACGGTTTGGACCCGGCGCCTAAATCTACAGTCTTGTGCGGACTCCCGTCCAGTACAGGTACAATAAAATAATAACTTAAATATATTACCCACGCACAGGCTGCGCCTTAGTGGGTTCCCATTATTCTTATTGATTTATATATATTGTATGTAATTAATGTAAAAATTGGGAAAAATAAAGGAATTAAAAAAAAAAATAAAAAAAAAAAATTCACTGACTCCAGATATTTTCATATCAGAGGGTTCGGCTCGGTAGAACTCCTAACAGGGCCTATAAATCCTACTGATCCCTCAACATAAATATTTAAAATATCTTTCGTAATCCTACATGTATTTAAAATGACTGATTTTTTCATTTTTATATATAAATTTTTTGATAGATCTAATACGCCTAGATTTTTAATGAATAATACCAGTAGCCGAAATAACGAATGGTAATATTTTTATAGTCTGAGAATGCCAAATTCTTTTTATCTCATTTCCTAAATCTGTTTTTTTTCTTATTTTTTCATTCACAGATTTTTGTATATTACAGGAATTTGGAATAGCGACATCAATTATATAAGTTTTTTTTTAAATTTTGTCATGTAAATCTATATCGGGTCTATTATGACTAATCGTTCGGTCTGTTAGTATAGTTTTACCATAATATATTTTATAAATTTCGTTTTCTAAAAATGAATTTGGTTCGTATTCATAATATGGTATTATATTACGGCAGTCAATCAAGTTATGTTTATTACCAAACTTTGGTGAATTATTTTTAAAACTTGATTGTGTTTAAATTTATACTCGGACGGTGCTAATATAGAACATCCCGATATAATATGTTCTATAGTTTCCGGAAAAGCCAAACATTTTCTACATAAATCATCAATTTGATTTGTATCTTTTATTATATGTTTCCTATAATTTTTAGTATTAATGACTCTATCCTGAATGGCAAGCATAAATCCTTCTATTTCTGCGCTCAACTCTCTAATACTCAACCATTTGTTTGACGACAAATTTGTCAAAATAAGTTTGTTTGAGATAATTGAAGTGTTTTGCGTGTAAAATTTTATTTGACCAGGAATCTAATAATTCCTGGTTGGGATTTATAAAAATGTTGGCATTTTCGTCGTATAAATTTAAAGGTGTAATGTTTCTATCTGCCTTGCAAATTATTTTGTGCATTTCTGAGCTATGAGCTTTCCTATGGAAAAAAGTTCTTAGCATTTCTACCTGATTATGTTTCAAAGAAGTTATTTTGACTATACCTCTACCTCCTAAATTTCTAGGTAAATTAACTCGTTCTATAGCTGAATTTGGATGATGGCAATTAGACTTTGTTAGCGTAGTTCTAATTAATCTTTCTTAGTTTTCTAAATCTGTATTAGACCATTTAATTATGCCAAATGAGTACGTTAATAGAGGTATTGCCCAAGTATTTATTGCTTTTACTAAATTTTTAGCAGATAGATTGCATTTTAAAATTTTCCTGATCCTAGTTTGAAATTTAATCCTAATATCATTTTTAATACTAGTATGGTCAAATCAATTTGATTGTGGGTATCCTAAATACTTTTAAAACTCATCTTGCAAATTATTTTGTGCATTTCTGAGCTATGAGCTTTCCTTATGGCATTATTATATTGAACCATAGACAAAAGAATAATAAAAAATAGTGTTACATCGTTTGTCCTCTGTGGACTCAAAAACTACAGAACCGTTTTCGCGGAAATTTTCAAAGTTTGTTCTTATTAGTGCCAGGGAGTGTTAGAAAGGTTTGAATGGTAGAAAAAGTCGGGGACGCTCGAGAAAAACTTAACGCAATACCTCAGCACTGTAATGAGATAAAGAGTGGAATCAAAGTCGACATTATCTATTTTATTTATATATGTACGTAAACTTTTCAATGTCACATAGTTAATGTAATAACACTAATAACAATGTATGTAAAAGCCCAATGGGCGTTTAAATAAATAAATAAATAAATAATGTAGTTTTTTAACAGTAATAATGTAGGTTTCATCATACTACATGAAGTCTTCTTCTTCTTCCTAGCACTATCCCAACTCATTGCCTAGGTAGGCTGTTGGGGTCGGCTCTTCTCGTTCTCAGGTTATAGCTTCTTCGGTTCTGAGTGTCGCTTTCATCTAGGCCGTTTCTTTGTAGGATTTTGGAGCATTGGGTCATCCAGGAGTTCTTTGGTCTACCTCTGGATGACTGTCTTTGAAGCTCTATAGACATTGCCTGCTTCACTGTGGGGTCTGGTGGTCTCCGTCTTATGTGCCCATACCATCTTAACTGTCGTTCCTCTAGCTTACTGTTTATGTCAGTGACACCCAGGCTACCATGAATGCGTGAGATTTTAATTTTATCTTTTAATGATACTCCTGCCGCCCATCTAAGCATTCGCATTTCTGCTGATTCGAGTTGCCTAGAGTAGGAGTTGTACATAGTCCAGCATTCGAAGCCATACATTATCGCGGGTCTAACAATAGTCTGGTATGTCTTTCCTTTAAGTTTTATTGGCATTTTCGTGTCGCACAAAATTCCTGTTACGGATCTAAATTTCATCCATCCCACTCCTATCCTATGGTTGACATCCGCTGCACATCCTCCGTCTCTGTGGATGAGTGAGCCCAGATACTTAAATGAGTCACAGTTGGCTAATGTTATTCCATCCAATTGCATCGAAGGAGTTACAGCATTTGGGTCTTCAAATGGTAAATACAAATATTCCGTCTTTTTCCTGCTAATTTTTAGTCCATTATCCTCCAGGATCTTTCTCCACCTTTCCAGGCTATTTTGTAGATCACAATGATTTTCTTCTATCAGTACTACATCATCTGCAAAAAGCATAGTCTTGAGAATACTGTTCATTTCTTGACTCGTTAGGTAATTCATGACCATTATGAATAGCAATCATACTACATGAAGTGAATGCTAGGAAAGTCGGGAATGCCATGAATCAAATAATTATGTATTGTAAAATGGGAAATGATGAACGAAGAAGAGGTGTAAGGAGAATGTATGTCTTGGAAATTAAATGATGAAGAGGTTGAGGTCGCCCAAGGAAAATAAATGGCACGATCAAGTGAAACAAATACATATTACAATAAAATAATATTAGGTTTACCTTAATAGTGCACCCAGTTGTCAGGTACGACAGAATACACAATCTCAAAACTTTACCCTAAACCATTTACAATTCCCTGAGCAACGCCGGGTACACGTCAAAAATACATCAGATTTAACCTGTGAACTTTTAAAACTTAACAAAATATACATACATATTTGTTTATTGATTTGACTGAGGATTCAAACTTCCTCCCCATGGACTGGAGTCAACAGCGCCAACAACTAAGCCAAATCCCGATTGAATTAGGAACTACAATTATTTCGTGTGTTAAGCTTGGTTAAATCGGTATAGAACATAGACATATGAATATTAGTAGACCTGCCCTAAGTGATTAAAAGCGTATTATCCCCACTCCCCATACCGGTTCCATTGGAGCCGGCTGTGCTCGCGTATGGCCTCAAGTGAAATTTGAAAACGTGACGTCATCATTCTTGTGCGAACTATGGTCGAGGCATCATCGGTTCATTTTACGAAATAACACGGCAAAATGTTGACTTGTACTATGAAAACTTATAAAAATAGATGTGAAAAAGAGAATAAACCCAATTGTCGTATTACATTCCATATATAAGCATTATTTTACTTTATTTTAAGCATATTCATATCGTATAATATGAATCAGTTGTTACTATCACATCGAGAAACGTCTGGACGCGAAACACAAAGCTGGATGGTTGCTGGGAAGTAAATTATGAACATTTATAAAAGTGTCTTAACTAAATACTTAAACGAAATATTCGACTCTGAAAATATAACCGAATTTTTTTTGCCGAATTTGGACTTCGCAAATTTGTTCATAACGTGGCGAGTAATTTGCGCTCCCATGTAAAAATGTCTATTCATTCAAAAGCAGATTTTACTTTTAAGAAGTAAATGGTGATATTATAATGCGAGATGCCTATTTACTGTCAGATTGATTTATTGACGAATCACAGTCAGCTTCACTCCCTTCGTTCTTCAACAGTTGATTTTACCCCTCGCCATTATCTTCTCGTCTATTAATTCCTATGTCTGTGGTATAGAATCATTTTCAATTATTTTCCAATTATGTCTTAATCCCGTATCTAAAATTTCGCTAATAAACAATTAGTTAATGTTAATTAAGTGTTAATCTTAAGTGACCTACCAGTAATAACATAGATCATTGTAGAAATGTATTATATATTTCTACAGCGCCCTTGTGGTGATTTCGCACAAAAACAGCGCTATACAAATCATCCAAATATTTTTATTATATTTAGATGAGACATGAAGCGAAAACGTGGTTCTAAATTTTTACCTGCAACTCTCAACTAAAACTACCGATTCCGGTCTCAATCCGAACAATTTATCGCGTTCTACTAGTGGAACAAGTTTCGACGCAATATTACTACGCAGTAGCGCTTCTAACTGTAGCTCTATGTATAGAATTTAGTTGTAGGTTCTAGGAATTGTCTGTTCAGCGTAAAGTGTTATGAAAGCCGACTATGGGAGATGGAAGTAGAATGCAATGATCCATAGTGGAATACACGTTAATCTGCTTTTAGAGGGAAATATTCCAGGAATTCGTTATTTTTACCAGCAGACCATTAAATTGGATTGGGAAAAATATGAAAAATTTTGACGATTTTCGTCACGTCCGTCCCCGGGAATGGGTGTAAGTAGATAGGGCCGGGTATTTCCGATATATTATACAAAATAATCACCTATTCATCAAATGGAAACGAAATGTAAAAGCAGTCCTCAAAATAACATGTTTTTTTATTAAATAAAATAACCTTCTCGAGAAATTTTCGCGTAAATCTCGCTGAATGGGATAAAAACATTTTATAATATTTAATGCCTAACAGAGAGTCACAATTGCCCGGCGCCAGTGCGGCTTCCCAATATGCTACGTTAAATTTCCGACAATATTGGTGTGCACAAAACAATTACGCATATTGATTTGCCCTTAGTAGCAACCATAGACATATGAATATTAGTAGACCTGCCCTAAGTGATTAAAAGCGTATTATCCCCACTCCCCATACCGGTTCCATTGGAGCCGGCTGTGCTCGCGTATGGCCTCAAGTGAAATTTGAAAACGTGACGTCATCATTCTTGTGCGAACTATGGTCGAGGCATCATCGGTTCATTTTACAAAATAAAACACGGCAAAATGTTGACTTGTACTATGAAAACTTGTAAAAATAGATGTGAAAAAGAGAATAAACCCAATTGTCGTATTACATTCCATATATAAGCATTATTTTACTTTATTTTAAGCACATTCACATCGTATAATCATTTGTTACTATCACATCGAGAAACGTCTGGACGCGAAACACAAAGCTGGTTGGTTGCTGAGAAGTAAATTATGAACATTTATAAAAGTGTCTTAACTAAATACTTAAACGAAATATTCGATTCTGAAAATAGAACCGAATTTTTTTGCCGAATTTGGACTTCGCAAATTTGTTCATAACGTGGCGAGTAATTTGCGCTCCCATGTAAAAATGTCTATTCATTCAAAAGCAGATTTTACTTTTAAGAAGTAAATGGTGATATTATAATGCGAGATGCCTATTTACTGTCAGATTGATTTATTGACGAATCACAGTCAGCTTAACCCCCTTCGTTCTTCAACAGTTGATTTTACCCCTCGCCATTATCTTCTCGTCTATTAATTCCTATGTCTGTGGTAGCAACAAACTCAGCTATCGGTCACATAGAAATCTCACAGAAAATCATCTTAAACGTAACACGAGAACTTCAAAATATAGAGTTTCTGACATAGACAACATGTTTGACGTACTAGATATATGACAATGTTTATTTAAATAAAAATGTAAGTATTCGTTTGATGAAAATCTTAAATCTCCAAAAGTTCTTCACCAATTGCTTCGAAATTTTTACACAACTTTGCATTCGAATATGTACTTATATTATGTAGATCTTTTAGACCTGTGAGAGGTAAAGTCATGCTTTTTTTGAAAAACAGCGTAAACTGTTGGACAAGTATGTAACAAATAAATAAAAATAGGTAACAAAAGCACTTAACAATCTTTCACTCAATGCAAAAGTAAGGAAAATAAAAAGGATTTTATATGCAAAATTAAAAGATGGACTAAAGAACAAAAAAGCAATATTACAAAAATGTTATATCGTAAAATAATATTTCAATACACACATCATTATGAATTTAAAAAAGTACATCATAATATTTCAATACACACATCATTATGAATATACAACCGTACCTCATAATATTTGAAATTTTTTTCATTTGTTTATTACAGCCATTATTATTGTATTTTATTTTATTTCGATTTATTAGTTCATGTTTTCTTTTTCAAGAAACGGGGGAAAATGAGTATGGCTGATTTATTTAAATACTGTTAAAAACGGGATGGCAATCCATTTCATCATAAAATTCGATTCAGAATATATCGGCAAACGTGTTCATGCAGGTGTTCTTTTTCTAATAAATATAACAACGAAACGCGACAATATAAGTATTTAATATATAACATATTCGCGTTTTACTGATACTTTGTGAGTAAATCTGTCAATTCATTGAAAAATATAAAATGGGAGCCATATGGGGGAATAAATAGTAATATATTTGATCTGATAAAAACAAAAATTTAAAAAAAAAAATAAACAATCAATTTATTTTATTATTGAAGACATTAGCGATTTCTAAACGAAAATCTGAAAATGAAAAAATCAGAAAAGGATACGGTCACATCTAGGACTCGAACCCAGGACCCTTGTCTTGCCGGGACACCGCTCTACCACTGAGCTAATGGGACCCTATCCCCCTCGGTCACTTTTAACTGTATCATACTTCGAATAAGAACTACCAACATTGTCTTCATTTTTTCACCGCACATTTTTATTGGCAACTATCTTTATGTATGATCGCAAGATTCAACCCGAACTAAATGCAATCTAGACAGCGTCTTTTTTTTAGATAAACCTATCTTACTTTTTTATTTTTAATGTGCGACATCTATTGACTTTTCTGCAAGTCTAGAATGAATATTTATTTTTCGGAATAACTTTATTGAGTAAAACCTCAAATTGTAATATTTAATTATAGAGGACAATATTAACGATTTCTAAACGAAAATCTGAAACAGAAAAATCAGAAAAGGATACGGTCACATCTAGGACTCGAATCAATTTATTATTCCTTCGTTAACTTCATAAAGATCTTGTAATAAGAAATTCATTATTAAGAACCATCGATATATTTGGTCGATGTTAAGAACCCTCTTAGAATTATTTTTTTGCAAAACTAAATAAGAACAAGTAATATATATTTTAGGGTAGGTAAATACCTCTCTAACAGAGTTGCACTCTCGCTTAATGGCGATGAGTTGAATTGAAAACATCGCAATACTTCTACGTTAATTTATTCGGTAGTGCGGAGGACCGTTAAAATTGACACGTCATTAATTATTTGCCGGTCCATATCTAACAGGATAATAATAGTGAGATCCAAACTACAAGGAAAATACTAAAAACAAATTACGTAATTATAACCGGTCCAACGCACGTCTCGGCGAATTAACCGAATTGCCCAAGCATCCGTTCTGATAGTTTTAACCCTGAATTACTAGCAATCCTTTTTTTACATGCGCTTTTTACGAACATTCGTCGATTCGACTACGCCTTAACCCACTAAATATTACGAAACCAAATTCATGTGATGTTTGGGACCAAATTTGGTCTCCTAATAATTAGCGGGTTAAAAGAATCTTAATAAATGTCTCCGGTTCTCTGACAAAAAACAACCTAATCTAACCAATTATACAGGGTTTTCCAATAAGAGGTGTTATTTTGAATAGCCCGCTATTTCGGTAGATTTTACTTTTAAAGCTGTCATTTTTTGACATTTAACAAGAAGAAACTACCTTATTAATAAAAATGGAACGATACACGCTTCAACAACGCATTTAAATTATTAAAATTCACTTGAGTGAATCAAATGCACATCATCTTGAGTGATGAGGCCCATTTCCACCTCGGTGGCTTCGTCAACAAGCAAAGTTGTCGCATCTGGGGCTCGGAAAACCCAAGAATTATTATTGAAAAGCCTCTTTTTTCTCAACGTGTGACTGTTTGGTGCAGTTGATGGTCCAGCAGAGTCATTGGACTTTACTTTTTCGAAAATGAGGCTGGATCAACAATTACGGTGAATGGATCGCTATCGAGAGATGATTTCGGATTTTTTATGGCCGGAATTGGATGATATTGATCTGAACAACGTTTACTTTCAATAAAACGGCGCTACGTGCCACACAAGCAACGAAACCATTGATCTTTTACGATTGAATATCAAAATAACACCTCTTATTGGAAAACCCTGTATTATGTTCTTCTATTTTGTCGCTGTCATATATTATAAAAAATTGAGCTTAGTTGTTTATTCAAGCCAAGTATCTACGAAAAAACAAAACATATATTTTTTATAACTACCTACTCATTTAAAACAAGTTTATAAAATTTCAGAAGAAAATCAGTAGGTGTATGGAGAAAACTGCTAATAATTGCTAATTCATTAAAAATCTGGTCAAATTAATTGTATTCCTGTTAAAAACGGGACTGCAGGCCTTTAACGAATTAATTTACAGGTTTCATAACAAATTGTCGGTAAAAGTCGAATATGATATTAGAATGTCGGAACACGTGTTCATAAAAATTCTAATACTGTCGCATTTGGTCATTATATTTATCAAGAAACATACAGCTGCATTAACACGTGTTCCGATGCAATAGACTGGAGAGCTAATGAGAAAAATCTGTGTGTTTGATTTTATTAAATCTTTTTAGTCTAATGTTTTCTTTCTCTCTTGTGGTGTGGGTAGAAGTCTTTATTGTAACGTAGTTTGTCTCTAAAGTAAGTTGGTAATAAATTGTTCTTGAATGTGTAAATTCTTGGTATTCCATATATTGAAGGTAATAGGCATTAAAATCGCTTGAAAAATGGATTCTAGAAATATTCGATTTTGGGCACAAAAGTGGTTTTTATTTATTTTGTAAATAATTGTATAACAAAGCAAAAAAGTTAATCATGTGAAACTGTCACAGATATATAATAATGTATTTTTTAAGTTGTTTCTTTTACGCGTTCATACATTTCGATTAAAAAATATATTTTTTTTAGAGTGGTTCAAATTTATATTTTTTATTGAGTAATTGGAGGTAAATGATTTTAAAGATACCCTTGATTGGGTAGTGATATATTTATTATCTAACTGATACAAAGTGTTTTAAAAAACATAATTAGCGAATTAAGCGTGTCCCTGTTTTTTGTATATTTTACCATACATTCAAACGTGTCAATACTTTCCTGCGTTAATTTAAAAATAAATCCTTATATCTTTATTCATTTGAATGGTGGTTTTATTCAATAACATTTTTAATGCATTTTCAGACAAATTTTCTAAAGAATTAATACGGCGAGAAGGTTCACAATTCACCCCATCAATCAATCTTACATCCCCACATTAGCCCTAGGCTGCTGTGGTTTTCCAGTTTTAATGCTGGGCATATGCTGAGACGCTGACCACCATTTTACAATTTAATGCCAACGTTCTGCGCATAACGTCACGCTAAAACTGTGCCGCGGTCACAACTTACTGGGCGCAGAACAGAGCAGTAGCGAGTCAGCACCGCATCATGCGCCTTTGTCACTGCGTGGCATAGGGCTCATGTCGACGTAATGAGTAAGATTAATAAAATAACGTTTAGATGGTTTGGACATGTAGAGTGAATGCGCGAAGAAAGGAGTGTAAGGAGAATATATGGCGCGAATGTGAATGAAAGAAGAAGTCGGAAACGCCCGAGACATGGTGCGATTGAGTGAACCAGAAGAGTATGTATGAATGTCAAGGAGGCAAGGAATGTGTTCTAAGACCGAGTTAATTCATCCATCCTTATTTTTTTATGAATTACTATTTTAAAATACAATACATAAGTAAAGTCGTTTATTCACAGTCCTCCTCACTGGGAACTCCTGTTGCGAGACTGACTGTAGGTTGTTGGATGGGTGTTACATCATAATTTCCTCATTTTCATTTATCCTGATTTCCACAAAATAAAAAATTCAGGAACAACTTTTCTATTTTACTTATTTTGAAGGTTATATATGTAGCGATGCTACGAGAATATTCTGGAACGATCGCCAATATTCTTGCTGCATACTGAAGCGGCCGACCACCGACCGACTGGTTCCCCCCGCGTTTCGCCCCGATGTTACACCCGGCTCTGCACGAACCACGAATCATTATGGACTCCTTGGGATCACATCAGTGCCCTGGCCCCAGCTATCATCCCTGGCCAGCGCTCCTCGCGAGCCTAGACCCTGCGACACCTTCGCCGGTCTGTATTTCGGCCCCGCGGCATCGTCGCCGGCCTGCATCTCCCGTACATCTGCCGACCAGGTCCATCGCACCTTCGGCTACCTCGTTCACACTGGAGTACCCGGAAGACTCCACGTCTTCACCAGTGCTGAACACATCCACGAGTCCGGTCTCCACCAACGCGGTATCGACTCACTGACTACTGCCTCGACCATTCCACCACCGTCATGGCTGCCTACACCTGGTGTCATCGTCATCGGTCCGGAGTCATCTCCCAACAGTGCAACTCCACTGACTATGTAAATAAACGCTTTGAATCCACACAACACTTATCTTTCATTGTCTCACTACCCGATCCCAAATACCTATCAATGTAATATATCATTACATTGCTAATAAACCTAAACGAAATATGAAACAGAACATGAACAATGTGGTTTAAGACGCCTGTACCGGTAAGACCAGAGATCCTGGGTTCAATTCCCAGTTGTGACCATTATCTTTTTATTTTTCTGTATCTTGTTCTGTTTCATGTTTCGTTTTGATTCATAAGTATTATCTTTTTCTTCAATGATAAATTAAAAATAAGTTAAAACAAAAGTTTTTCCTGAATATTCACTGAGAATTTTAAAAAATCAAGGTATCCATATAAACAAAAATCGTCTATGTTTTTCTAAGACACTATCTAGGTTACAAACCAATTTCTTTAGAAACTTTGTGATCATTTAAAAAGGTAGATGCCAAAAATATGGGAAAAATTAGTTGCAAGATAATATTGTTATTTTTTAATTTTAACCCAATGGTTGAGTTTAAGGCGTGAGACGCCTGTCCCGATAAAGCAAGACATTCTGAGTTCAATTCCTAGTTTGTGACATCTATCTTTTTATATTTCTGTTTCATGTGCTGTTTTATTTTTTGTTTAGATTTATTAGTATTATCTTCTTCTTCAATGATAAAATAAAATAAAATCTTTATGTTGTGTTAGTATTACTTCATAATTTGAATGATTTCCTCATCCTCATATTAAGATGGCCATGTTTTGATGTCGTTTTAGTTAGTTAGTTTATTAGTAATTATTGTGTTTCAGGGTAGTCGATTCGGCGACTATTTATAATATAGGGTTAATCTATATTCGTAACGAATCCGGCGCCGGACTCCCATTAGACCTATTAGTCTAGAATGTATAGATCACAGGGCGACACGTTGTTTGACCGCGAAGAGCTGAGATTTCACGTTACGACGTATCCGACTCAATTTAAATGCTAATTCTCCCTTCCAAATTTTGATTGGCGAACTGACACGCGAGGAGTAATCGAGACATTCGATTATTTTGGTAATTGGGATGGAGTTTTTGGTGACATGTTATAATATAGACCTCACTCCACTTAGTACAGACATTGTCTAGTGAGGCGGGTAATGTAACCTTCTATACATACATCTTTAAATATAATTTAAACTAGCAGTTTGTGAAAAGTAACGCATCCAAAAAAGTATTTTTTTAATTTTCTATTATATAATAAACTAGCTGACGTGTACCCGGCGTTGTTTGGTCTAGTTACTTAAATACCTACCTAGGTACTTATTATAAATATTGACAATTATATTTGAATGCCAAACCTACCCACCCCTCAAACGAACTATATACTTAAATTAGGGTCTTAGATATACGCCAGTTATTTATTAAGCCAAGCTTGTGCTACATACGGAAAAATAACCTGCTGGTGTCTCCACAACATCAAGCACACACCCGCTTTTCATCAAACCTAGGATGCGTGCTCCCAAAAACTAACCTGCTGGTGTCTCCACAACATCAAGCACACACCCGCTTTTCATCAAACCTAGGATGCGTGCTCCCAAAAACTAACCTGCTGGTGTCTCCACAACATCAAGCACACACCCGCTTTTCATCAAACCTAGGATGCGTGCTCCCAAAAACTAACCTGCTGGTGTCTCCACAACATCAAGCACACACCCGCTTTTCATCAAACCTAGGATGCGTGCTCCCAAAAACTAACCTGCTGGTGTCTCCACAACATCAAGCACACACCCGCTTTTCATCAAACCTAGGATGCGTGCTCCCAAAAACTAACCTGCTGGTGTCTCCACAACATCAAGCACACACCCGCTTTTCATCAAACCTAGGATGCGTGCTCCCAAAAACTAACCTGCTGGTGTCTCCACAACATCAAGCACACACCCGCTTTTCATCAAACCTAGGATGCGTGCTCCCAAAAACTAACCTGCTGGTGTCTCCACAACATCAAGCACACACCCGCTTTTCATCAAACCTAGGATGCGTGCTCCCAAAAACTAACCTGCTGGTGTCTCCACAACATCAAGCACACACCCGCTTTTCATCAAACCTAGGATGCGTGCTCCCAAAAACTAACCTGCTGGTGTCTCCACAACATCAAGCACACACCCGCTTTTCATCAAACCTAGGATGCGTGCTCCCAAAAACTAACCTGCTGGTGTCTCCACAACATCAAGCACACACCCGCTTTTCATCAAACCTAGGATGCGTGCTCCCAAAAACTAACCTGCTGGTGTCTCCACAACATCAAGCACACACCCGCTTTACATCAAACCTGGGATGTTGTCTTTTTTTTTAAATGTAGTATAGAATCTTTGGAATATTCTGTGCTGAAATGGGAGCCGAATATGAATCCTTATTGTTTTATGCTGAAATTCGTTGGCTATCCCGAGTCAAAGTTATGGCTAGATTGTTTGACCTTCGTCACAAGGTGCGTGAGTTTCTTTTAAATCAAAATATGCACGAACTATATAAGCACCTCGATGATGATTACTGATTGATTAAACTTGCATACATGGCTGATATATTCCAGCATTTGAATGAACTTAAACCAAAGGACCAACCATAGTACAATTGAAAACAAATAATTAATTGTGGATCTGACTCAACAAAATTTAAGTATGCTTCAGCACAAATTTGATCTGTATTTTTATTCCATTAATACGGAACAATACGATTGGATTCGAAATCTTTTTGCAACCAATGCAATAAATTTTACGGAAGCACTGCCTCTATATAATTAGAGAGGAATTTACAGATTTATATGACATGATTTTAAAACGACACAAGTTTATCCTAGTGAGACAGACATCGAAAAAAAACCCTGTAAAAAAAATTTTAGAGATAATAAAAAATAAAAATAAAAACTTCACTTTTCCGAAGTTCCATTAGATGTTTTTTAGATTTACGTTATCCTTTATGAAAATCCTCGCATTTTCCTCGAAATCTTAACACTACTTCCATTTTCAACGACATATTTATGTGAGCAAAGTTTTTCAACGTTTGTATTAGTAAAAAATGATAAGCGGTCATGCTTAAAAGTCGTGCTGTCAAAAATCGAGCTGAATATAAAACTTTTGTGTTCATTGAAACAAGCGCAGGTATCACATTAATTTATTATTATTATTTTATAATAATTAATAAATATGTTATAGTTATTTGTATGTATACTTTTCAAAAAAAAAATTGTTCATCAATTTAATACCTATATATTTTAGCTTTTGGTGTGCCGCGGAATTCTAGGAAGAATTTTAGTGTGTCTTAGGGCCCGTTCCCACTTCCATTTTCAAATCGGAGGCGGGTCCCGTTTTAAAAACGGATGCTTTACGGCCCTGTTCACACCTTCGTTTTAAAAACGGATCCGTTTTAAAACCGGATCTTACTCTACGAAAACAAATAATTTTCGATTCAACCAAAACATTTTATTTGCTAATTCTTCAGTAATGGTGCGCAATGGACGACGATGAAGCTCTTCTTGTCATGTGGTACTTATTAAAAAGAAGGAAAAAAGAGAAAAGAAAATTTTGGGTACACCCAATCATAGCTGAAAGATTTTAATGAACTAAAGTTCTTTAATTATTTTAGAATAATAATGATTGGATTATTTAAATAGCGCCGTTTTCACCGTGAGAAAATCACCTCAAGGGCGCTTAATGGCTTAAGAGAATGTCTATCACTTCCTTTAACCATCTACTGGAATGAGTTTCAGAGAGCTTAACATATCAAAATACAAAATCGAGAGAGTACATTTGTCCTGAAGAAAGGCTATCGATATTTTAAAGTAAGAAAACAAAAACAACTTAAATATTTTTTATTATGTGTTTATTAAACTAATACGCTCTTCCGTGCATCGTGCATCTCATTAAAGCTTTAAAATTCAAAAATAAGTAAACTTTAAAAAATTAAAATATAAATTTTGATATACAAAAGTTGTGTACACCAAGTGTTTTGTTTTCATTTAGTTAAACATAAAATATTACTATACTCTTTCTTCGACCAGAGGTATTAAATTTTCGGGATTTATTTCCTTATCCATTATTGTAGTTTTGATTTATTTACTTAACAAAATAACCAAATACAAGCACGCAGCGTGCCTGCTTCCTTGCGACAGGGAGCGGGCGGGGAGGGGTCGGAGTGTGGCGGGGACTCTGCCGGAACGACTGGACGACAAGTGTGAACAGCTCCATACAAAACTATGAGCGAGCGTGTTCCGACACGATTTGAAAACGGACGCGCTGCGCTGGCGATCCATCCGACAAAACATGTCGGATCCGTTTTCAAATCGTGTCGGACAAGTGTGAACAGCTCCATACATCCACTACAGCCACTAGGGTATCCGTTTTTAAAACGGGACCCGCCTCCGTTTTTAAAACGGAAGTGGGAACGGGCCCTAGGTGAGAAAAGGTTGCGGAGCACTGCTCTACTGGCGTCGAATTGTCAAGGTGCTGATAATACCTAACATCTAACAGTCCTAACACATCGTCATTGATATATTTTTTCACAAAAAACGGCCCTACACAAAAATACAAATCATCCGAATATTATTGATTACAGTGATTACATACCCAGGCGTCTACAGTTTTTTTCAAGTCAACATTTTGCTGAAGACCATGGCCGCACAACATACTCCAATTGGTGATGCCATAGTCTCACTGGCTGCAGACCGTTTGGAACAGTTGAAACTCTTGTATGGTATTAAAGACCGGGTACAATTGTACCACCCCCGTGGGACACAGTGAAACTCAGACATTTGCAATTGGAAGAAGAATTTTTTTGTAAAAAGTAAGTTAAACTCAAGAACGAATCGTAAGTGCGACCCGTTCTCATGATGTGGAGAATGTCAATCATGAACAAATGTTAGGCGCGCGTTTGCTATATGACATAATATGTGCTGAAGGTTTAAGATTTCTATGAGCATTTACAAAGATATTATTGAAATATCGGTAGAATAAGATTATTAAGTCAAAAATTACAAAAAAACTTTTAATTCTTCTTTTGACCACCTGCAAAAGCTTTCAAAATGTCTTCACCAGAAAAATTTGCCTATTTTTTTTTATTTGTACAATACTTTGTCTTAGTTAAATCCTACAAAACTGATCAATCAGTTTGATTGTAAGAAATCTCTCACTTTTCTTATTTATTTGCTTATAATAATATATTTACACCTCAACTTGATATCTTGATGCGTGATATAATATTTACTTAATAGTATATATCCAATATAAAAATACTTACTAATTAGAATATCTGGTTAGAAGTCAGGTTGAATACAATGCAACCATTTGATGTCCTCATTTCAACTCTCATTATTTACAAATTTGAAAAATTCAAAATAATTTTTTACGTTTTATTAATTTCAAAATTGGGATTCCTATTATTGAAATCAATTATGTCAATTTACGCAGTAAACTTAACTTATCGAAATTATCTGAAAGTCGAAAAATATTTGATCTTCTTTTATTATATAAAATTGTTCATTCAAGGTTAGACTGCCCTGACACTATAAACTTGTTATCTTTACATATACCTCCAAACCACCACTTTTTAAATGTAAATAATGTATGAGAAATCATTATATTTTATTTCGATTTTCTATTGTTTGTTTTATACTGTTGCTAAAAATGAAATTTGTAATTTTTATGTACTTAAAAGCCCAATAGGGCGTCAATAAATAAATAAATAATTATTATAATGCTTATGATCATAATGTACGATAGTAATTGTTTTATTTTTAACAATGGTTAACAGTTCTAGGTATTTTTCGCAATATTATTTGTTTTTGATATTATTTGGTTTTCACAGATCTAGGTATGTAACCTCAATATTATTTGTTTTCATGTTTCACGGAGGTAGAACGATCTAATTTTCGTTTTGATTTTTGAATAAGATGTCTCATTTTTAATGTCTTCAGGTAAATTAAATTATCAAACTATTAAATCTTATGTTACGTATAAACGTGTTACTTGTAAATTTTGTTCTGTTTATACGCACCCTTAGATTCTAAAAAACCATTAATCTTCGTGTGTATATAACTTCTAATAATAATGTGTTGATTAATAAATAGATTACTAATTAATTAACTTATTGAATTTTAAACTCCATTTTATGTAATATTTAATAATTAAAAACAGTATTGATGAAAATAGAATAAGACACCAGAATTAAAAGGGTAACGGTCGCAACTAGGACACGAACTCAGATCCTTCAGCCTTACCTGGACCAACACTCTGCCAAATGAGCCACATAAAACAGAAAACTACCCACCTACCGTCATTGATTACACAGATAGTGAATACGCTCCACATTAAAACTTCCAAAACATTAGAAAATTGCAAGTAAACACAACATAAAGTGTCGAAGTAGTTAAATCACTTCATCTTCGAAATATTCAATCAGTTAGATTTTTAAATTATCGTGTGTGCTGTGCAGTGCTGTGTTTTAAAAATATTAAAATAACAATTTTCAACTGGTAAACATACCAAACGCGCAGGCGCATTATCAGTCCGTCATTACTATCGCCATTGGTCGAAAGTGTCGTCACTTTTGAATAGTGCTAAACAGTTTGCGGGAAACAGGCGTTTGTGTATAAACTAATTACGAATAAAGTTAACATATTTTTAACTCTTTTTAAATAAATTTTAATATGGATTTAAACGAGAACTCTCTTAACTATATGACCAAGGCCAAGGATCTACTCTGTTCGCTGATAAAAATTATTAATGACCCCGGCAACAAATTTACGAAGGAGCAAATGGGTAAAATTACCCCGATAACAACGGATCTGTTAGGAACCACAGGATTGATGGCTGTTCGTATGGGAATGTTGGAAGGAGAATTGTCAACATTAAAAAGTGTAACGGATACTCAGTCTATTGTTACTAACCCGACAAATACTTCATCTTCAATAAATGATTTGCTCGCAGAGGCCGAGGAAAGAAAAACCCGGTCAAAGAACATTATTTTATTTAATGTTCCCGAAAGTATTTCAGAATCAACAACAACAATTATTAATATGGACAGCGATAAAGTACTTTCAGCGATTAGTGATATAAATAATGAATTAATACCGAGTGTGGTTAAGTCGTACAGACTTGGTGTAAAAAAGTCCAACAAAATTAGACCGATTAAGGTCGAATTCAATGACTCTGTCTCGGCTCGTGAGGTTTTGACCAGGAACGCAAAACTGAAAAACGGTATAAAGGCCAGTAACGACCAAACACCATTGCAGAGGACTCAACTTCTAGATTTACGCCAACAACTCGAGACGAGGAAGAACAACGGTGAAACCAATATAACTATCAAATATGTGAACTCTGTACCTAAAATTATTGAATGTGCGCCAAAAAACTGAAACAACAAAAAATAAAATGCTACTACCAAAATGTGAGAGGGATCCGCACTAAACTTCCCATGTTGCTGACTTCGGCGGCAACTATCAGCAGTGATATCTTCATTTTAACCGAAACATGGCTCGACTCAGGAATCAATTCGGCCGAAATAGGCTTCCCTAATTTCAACATCTACCGTATGGATAGGAATTCTAAAACAAGTGCCAAAACGAGAGGAGGTGGTGTAGCCATTGCTATCTCAAAATATCTCAGTTCT
Organism: Hesperophylax consimilis; assembly: GCF_061612785.1. NCBI lineage: Eukaryota > Metazoa > Arthropoda > Insecta > Trichoptera > Limnephilidae > Hesperophylax > Hesperophylax consimilis. The sequence goes on along the minus strand of NC_142861.1, from coordinate 9,017,071 downwards.
TCAAAAATATCCACAAAAAACACATCCATCGAGCAACTATTTGTCAATGTGAACACTTCTAGAGGTAAAATAATAGTGGGATGTGCATACTTACCTCCGAATTCTGATGTCCAAAGCTACAGCAATCACTGCGACGAGGTTGAATCAATTTGTGCTAAATATCCTAATACTAAACTACTTCTAGTTGGTGATTACAATCTGCCACATTATGATTGGTGTAATATGAATTCTGTCAATTCTTGTTCTAATGTTAATATTCGTGTTATTAGAGATATGGCACTGTTCTTAGGTCTAACACAATGTAATAATGTTCATAATATAGGAGGTCGTACGTTGGATTTGGCACTGTCAAATGTGTCTGACATCTGTGTTGTGAGAAGTACCGAAATTCTATTACCTGTCGATGTTTACCATCCACCACTAGAAATATGCATGTCTAATCTCAAACCAATTCCTATCGTAAAAAAGGTAGTAGAAACTCGAAATTTCAAAAAAGCCGACTATGTTAAAATTTCAAATTTCCTTAAACAGACTGACTGGTCATTCTTTGATAGCGACGATGATATTAATGTACACCTTAAAAAATTTTACTTCATCGTTAATTCTGCAATTGAACAATTTGTTCCTTTAACGACTTACAGAGAAACTCTATACCCAAAATGGTTCTCAAAAGACCTGATAGACTTAATTTACCTCAAAAAATTATCTCATAAGAGATTCAAACTAAGTCGCCTGGCCATCGATTATACTGCGTTTCAAAAATTGAGGGCAGAGTGCAATAAGCTCTCCGCAAAATGTTACAAAAATTACATTAGTGATGTCGAAGGCTCTATCATGGACGACTCAAATTTCTTTTGGAAATATGTTAAATCCCAAAAAGAAAATGGTACTTACATACCTAGTAGTGTGTCATTCGATTCTAAATTATCCCAAAATCTTCAGGAAACTGTTAATCTTTTTGCTGATTTTTTTAGCGGCGTTTACATTAATGCAAGTGAAGACAGCAATATTTCGTGCTTTGATTTGGTTGAAACTCTTGATATATCTGACTGTAATGTAACCATATACGATATTATATCTAAGCTGAAGAGTCTTGATTCCCGAAAATCCGCAGGACCTGATAATGTTCCGCCCAGGTTTTTAGTAAATTGTGATATCGTATAATGATATCGTTAATGCCCTTAATGCATCACATCAAACTGATTCCATATATACTGACTTCAGTAAGGCATTTGATAAAGTAAACCACAAAATATTATTACGTAAACTAAAATTGTTGGGAATAAGAGGGAGTATGTTGGAATGGTTTAAGAGTTATCTATTAGGAAGGTACTTAGCAGTCAAGATAGATTCGTTCACTTCTTATACATTTGCTGCCTCGAGCGGAGTACCACAGGGATCTCACTTGGGCCCAATTTTATTTTGTTTGTTTATCAATGATATTGTTAATATTTTTACTAATGTTAAAGTCCTGTTATTTGCCGACGATCTGAAGATATACAGAATAATCAAAGACGATGACGATCGCGCAATTTTGCAGTTGAACCTTAATAAACTATGTGCGTGGTGTTCTGTCAATGATTTGCAACTAAATTTAGGTAAATGCCAGATTATCAGTTTTTACAAAGGCAAAAATCCACTTAATTTTTCCTATTTTATGAATGGTGCTAATCTTCTTCGTGTATCACAGATTCGTGATCTTGGTGTTATATTCCACGAGAGTCTACAGTTTAACGAACACATCGATGAAATAACAAGCGATGCGATGAGAATACTAGGTTTTATTTTGAGAATGGGAGCAAATTTTAAAAGTATGTCATCATTAAAACATCTGTATTGCTCGTTAGTACGAAGCAAATTAGAATACAATTCCACCGTATGGTCACCGTACTACAAGGTCCATTCTCAATCATTAGAAAAGGTACAAAATAAATTCCTTCGGTACATTAATTTTAAAATGAAAATTCCAATCGAATTTATAAATTACAATAACTTGCTTGCTGAAACTAAACTTCTTAAATTATCTGATAGAAGAGTGTTAATTGATTTGCTATTTTTATTCAAAATTATTAAATCTTTAATTGACAGCCCTAATTTGTTGGAACTTATTTGCATTAATGTTCCTGCTAGGCAAACTCGCAGTAAAGATACTTTTAAATTTAACAAGAACCTCAACACTAATTATTCTATTTTTTCACCAATTCCTAGAATTCACAACCTTGCGAATAAATACTGTGAACTTATAGATATATTTGGTTTTGACAATTTTGTGAGCTTTAAAAGGCAAATTATTTCGATTCTATCGGCTAATAATTAACTTTTATAGCTTTAATAATTTTATTACATCTTCTCCCATTCGAAACCTTTCAAGTAAATTATATCCATATTTGTTTGTTTTTTATTTGCTCTACTATACACTTATAATTGTATGCATATACCTACTAACTACTTTTTATACATAACACTATGTTCCATCTCAGATCTTATTATTTCTTATTCATGTCGATATTGCTAAATTCTATTAGTTTTTGCTTTTTACAGGTGCAACTCTTATTTTGTTATTTTTTTTTTTTTTAAATCTCTGTTATAATGTTCTTTACCTCACGAGTAAGTTACACTCTAATTTATATTGGTTTATCGATTTGTTAAACACACAATTAATACTGGGTTTAAACACACCCACTTACTTACTTTTTATGTTGAACTTTCTTTTACTTACTATTTCATGCTTGGGTATATTTTATATTGAATCCATCTTATTAGTGTTTTGCTAATTTGCACAAAATTTTATTATATGTGTTGCTTTCTTACAATTAACTCCATTTATCTTCTTATGTTCAATTATTGTAATCAATGTAAATGTATATTTTCATGTAAAAGCCCATAAGGGCGTAAATAAAATAATAAATAAATAAACCTTATTGAATTCTGTAATTTTTATCGATCTTTTTTTACGAATAATTCCTAACATTAACCTCAATTATGTTTCCACTAGCGCATACCCGCAAAAAAATAGGGGAATTATAATTGATAATTTCCTTTCAAGAAGACATTTTCTGAAAAAAAAAAAAAAATCTTTGTTTTTTTTATTTATTTATTTGTGTCTATTCTTGAATGCACATTTTACAAATGATTACAGTGTATATTGTAGTACAGAGAAAAAAGTACAGAAAAAAGGTATAAAAAATAAAGAACATAGGTTGATATAGGTAAAACTGTAGGTGGGTGATATTGTATGTTACGTGAACACCTCACTAGGAAAACCTGTGCTGAGGTGTTAACGTGTTTGTGATTAAGTGTGATAGGTATTTATGTGTTGTAGTAGAAAGTTTTTTTTTTTTTTTCACAGACATATATTGAAACATGAAAACACGCATTTATATGTGCGTGTATGTATTTTTGGATAATTCTTGAAGAACGTGTATAATATTTACTTTTACTTATCATATTTTGGTTATGTTTGGTTTGGAATTATAATCTTTTGAATAAAGTGAATATCTTGTTTACAGCCACGATTTTTTTATTCATTTATTTACCGACCAGTTTCGTTTAGCTCAAACATCATCAGGGTGCAAATTAATATTATGGTATTAATTATTTGTAAAAAATCGTTGTTTTATTTTATTAAATATGTCAAACCACAAAGCGATTGCTTTCTACAAAAATTAAACATTTTCTCTTTAAATGTTAGTAAACTTTATGAAAAATTACGACAAAAATATGAATAAATTAGAACAGGCCAAAGTATGTCCACTGGACCTATTTTAGTGAAACCACGAGCGTTGTCTCACTTAGGGCCGGCCAATTGGTGCAGTCCGCTCCTGGCACCGAATTGCCAAGGCGCTTATAGTACATAACAGCCCTTGAGATTATTTTTCATAAAAACGGCACTACATAAAATACAAATCACGGAATATTATTTATCAAAGTGATCACCTATCGGCGTCTGCCGGGGGCGCCAAAATTTTACACGGAGAAAACTTTCTGATATAAAATATATAGTAAATAAATCTAGTCGAATTATTCGTTTTCCTGATTAAAAAGGAACTGCTGGCCTATAACGAATGAATTGAATAATTTTATAACAAAGTATCAGTAAAGCACGAATATATTTTGAGAACGGTGGAACACGCGTTCTTGTTGAAAGTAAACGTTGTCCAGATCAATACCAACCAATTCCGACCATAAAAAATCATTAATCATCTCTCGATAGCGATCCATTCACCGTAACTGTTGCTCCAGCCTCAATTTCGAAAAAGTAAGGTCCAATGACTCCGCCGGACCATTAACCGCACCAAACAGTCACACGTTGAGAATAAAGAGGCTTTTCAATAAAAACTCTTGGGTTTTCCGAGCCCCAGATGCGACAATTTTGCTTGTTGACGAAGCCACCGAGGGGGAAATGGGCCTCATCCATAGACATATGAATATTAGTAGACCTGCCCTAAGTGATTAAAAGCGTATTATCCCCACTCCCCATACCGGTTCCATTGGAGCCGGCTGTGCTCGCGTATGGCCTCAAGTGAAATTTGAAAACGTGACGTCATCATTCTTGTGCGAACTATGGTCGAGGCATCATCGGTTCATTTTACGAAATAACACGGCAAAATGTTGACTTGTACTATGAAAACTTGTAAAAATAGATGTGAAAAAGAGAATAAACCCAATTGTCGTATTACATTCCATATATAAGCATTATTTTACTTTATTTTAAGCATATTCACATCGTATAATATGAATCAGTTGTTACTATCACATCGAGAAACGTCTGGACGCGAAACACAAAGCTGGTTGGTTGCTGGGAAGTAAATTATGAACATTTATAAAAGTGTCTTAACTAAATACTTAAACGAAATATTCGACTCTGAAAATAGAACCGAATTTTTTTGCCGAATTTGGACTTCGCAAATTTGTTCATAACGTGGCGAGTAATTTGCGCTCCCATGTAAAAATGTCTATTCATTCAAAAGCAGATTTTACTATTAAGAAGTAAATGGTGATATTATAATGCGAGATGCCTATTTACTGTCAGATTGATTTATTGACGAATCACAGTCAGCTTCACTCCCTTCGTTCTTCAACAGTTGATTTTACCCCTCGCCATTATCTTCTCGTCTATTAATTCCTATGTCTGTTGCCTCATCACTTAAAATGATTTGCATTTGATTCACTCAAGTGAATTTTAATAATTTCATTGCGTTGTTGAAGCGTGTATCGTTCCATTTTTATTAATGGCGTAGTTTCTACTTGTCAAATGTCGAAAAATGACAGCTTTAAAAGTAACATCTACCGAAATAACGGGCTATTGAAAATAACACCTCTTATTGGAAAACACTGTATTTTCGCATCTCGTTCATTATATTTATTAGAACAAGGCCACCTGCGTAAACACGTATCCAGATATATTCTGAATGACTAATATTTTATTAGGAAATGGGCATGCAGTCACAACAGTATTTTGGTTTTTTTTTAAATGCAGTAGGTACTCTATTTTCTCCGTGTACTCGCAACAGGCGCCGTTTGGCTCAATTCATTTTAGCATCTGTCAAACATTTTAACAAAAAATGCACGTTTCGAATAAAAATTTTATTAGTTATAATAAAATAATTTAAGTACATGCTTTATCACTGATATGATCTTCCAATTTTGAAAATTAAGTTCATTAAATTTGAATAATGCTACGCATTACTCGAGAATATTCCACATTGTTTATTTACCCATGCACCAACAATCGAAATCTTTGCAATATTTTTCGTAATTAGGTAAATCGGTTTTATTATTTTCGTATTTTTATTGAAGCATTATGATTACATTTTGTTTACAAATTATATGATTACATTACAATGATTACATTTAAAAAAATCATAACCGATCCTCCATGGAGAATATTACGGTTAACCATGGATATTTCGGTTCAAAAAGATGGATGATAAATTAGTCAGGAAAAGCGGCTTCATTTTAGCGCGCTTTGTAAATGTAGCCACAATAGATTGTGGTTGAAAAGAATACAAAGGCGATTTTTAATTTCGACGCTTCTGTATGTGCGGTCAAATGTGTGGGCATTACATGACTAACAGTACCCTACTGTTGTTCAGTGATTATTCCGAACATGACTATTCGTACTACTAATATTGCGCACGAATTATTCCTCACTTGTAAAACTGCGAAACATTTAATTCCGCACCCAGATGAATAGCTCCAAAAACGAATAATTCCGAAAACAGATTACTCCGGATGCAGATTATTGTACATATACCTATAATATTATTAATTACTTATAAATAACTATAATAATTTCTGTACACTCCACTTCCAACCACAAGATAACATGTGGATAGACTTATGTAAATACTATTTTATATGTACTAATGTCTTCAATAAAAAAATTATATAAATAACAAATGAATATTTATTGTGACAAAATCGTATTTAAAAGACTTATATCAAGGGCAGTTCCTTACCTAATATTGCGTATCTATATCTAACGATCGCGCAACGAAAATTTAAAAAGCAGTAATACCCATTTGCAGCACTATCAGATGAGTAGATATTTTAAATCGAAATGTTGATTTAACAAATCAAATGTGGAACGCTTAATTGAATTGGCCGGATTTGGATGCAATTCAAAACAGACCGGGTCAATGACATTACAAATGTCATCTGTAGAAACGTGAAGTTAGCAACAAACGCGAAATGCGAAAATTACCATGTTTTTGAGGTTTGGAACAAAGCGGTGCCAGTATAAAAAAAACTTAAATATTCATTCATTCATTTTTTTTGGGAAATCAACAGTTTAGATTTTTACAGATTGTACATAAGTAAAATAGCCAAAATAAAACCAATTACGGATTTCCTCCTTGTGACTTTACGTAAGACAGCATTAGAAGAAATAATTACATTTATGAGAAATGTGAAGTTATAATTATATAAAATAAAAGAATTATATAAAATAATAGAACAAAATAATACAACAAAAATAAAGGGAAAAAAAAAACTAAAATTTATATAAAATAAAAGAATATCGATACATTGGTAACCATAAGAATACAAACAATATTGTGCATATAAATCATATCACAACCATAACCATAAGAAGACAATGTTGTGCATATAAATCATACCATAACAGGATTATAAATATATAAATACTAGAAACATAAACATCAGAAACATCAATTCAAGAAACATCAGTGAAATACTCTTTTAAGGTCATTTTATATTTAGTAAATTCGCAATTGAAGATGTCGATATTGAATAATATGTTATATGTCTTCCGCTTCAGAATCCCATTCTAGTTTTTGATCAGAAATTAATTTACTTTTGACTGCAATTAAAACTCCACCACCGCGATTTTGATTGAGGTTATGATAATCTATATCTCGTCTGTAAATATGGTACCGTGGATCGAAAAGTTCCTCATTAAAGATTGAATTGTTAAGCCATGTTTCACTGAGACATATAATGTCATAGTTGTTTAATAATACATTTTGAAGAAAAATATGTGTCTTGGTTCTGGGACCTCTTAAGTTTTGATAGTATAATTCTAAAGATTCCATTGTATTAAGTATATAGTGCAGTTAATATAAAGTTGCTGGAAAGTTAGTTGATGGAAATATTGTATGTTTTTAGTTTTTCTAGATCATTATAATTATTTATGCAATGGTGATTTGTGTTTTCATTAAGTCTTACATAAATTTTACAATTTTTGATCCAACAGAATTTGAATTTATTAATTTTGGTAAACTCTCTGACCTTTTTGTAGAGTACTTTGTTTTTATGAGTTAAATGTTCATTTATATAGATCCGTTGTTTTCCATTAAAGTTAATATCCTCTGCTGTTAGGCCCCTTCTTGTCCGGATTGCTGCTATGATTTCGTCTTTCTGTTTCCTGCCCTTTAGTTTTACTATAATATTCCGCGGTCTTCCTTCAATCTTCTCCTTGGGGGTGACTCGGGTGGCGTATTCAATGTCGTCGCTTACTATAGGGTAATTCCGGGGGAGATGGCCGTACGGGAGAGATGGCCAATAGAAAAAAGTTCTAGGAATAATTCATAGATGGCGCTTCTTTTAACTCAGTTCGCTTCGTTTCGGCACGGGCAACAAGTATTATCGGAGTTTTGTGCGTAAAAATTATGGAAAGGTGAGTAATTTGACATTGTTTTTTAATAACACGTTCGATTTAAACTAAAGGGGTTAAGATATTAACATACTTACGTTAAAGTTTTCAAATTTTTGCCCGTTTTCGTGATTTCTTTGTGAACTAAAAAAATTTCTCGTGTTTTAACCTCAAAATTAACTAATAAATTGAGAAGTTGCTTTTATTATGCCATGTGGCCATCTCACCCGGACAATCGGCAAAGATGGCCATACTATTTACGGGAGAGATAGCCATCAAATTTAATGTCCTAATTTTAATTTATTTTTAATATTTTCTACCGATGCCTAACCAATACATACGGAAGGCAGCTGCTGGACGAGGTGCCTGGAGCCAAGAAGACTTAAAAAATGCTATGGAAGAAGTACAAAGTGGAGGGATGACTGTTTATAGGGCCTCTTTTGTCTACCATATCCCAAGAAAAACACTAGAAAGAAGGTTAAAACAAAACAACTACACAGAGGGATCTATGGGACCATCATCAACCTTTGGTGCAGATAACGAAAAAAGACTGAGCAAGCATATAAAAGACATGCAATCGAGAGGCTTTCCATTGACTATCGATGATTTAAGAAGAATTTCATTCAAGTAGGTATGCTGAGCAATTAGGAATTAAACACAGATTCAATATGAAATCTGAGAAGGCGGGCTATGATTGGGTTCAATTGTTTTTGAGAAAGAATTCCAATATTTCATTAAGAAAATCAGAAGGGGTGTCATATGCTAGAAGTCAAGGGATGAATAAAGCAGAAGTAAACGCCTATTTTGAAATGCTTGAGAGGATTCTCAGTGATAATAACCTAATAAATAAACCTGGAGTATCTCCACTGCCTGTAAAACTAAACCAGGTTCGGAAACAAGCCAAACAAGTAAGCATTCTCTTGACATCTGAAGAGCATATGGAAAAAGAAAAATGAAAGAAAATGAAAAGGAAAAAAGGGAAGAAAGATAAAAAAAACAAAAATAATAAAAACGGAAATTAAGACTGAAAGACCTAAGAAAAAATACTGTTAAGAAACGAAAGGCAATTCGTAGGTTGTCTGATAGCAGTTGTGAAGAAATTCCCATCGTTTTCAACGATACCTCTGAAAGTGAATCTGAAGATAGAGAAAAATATAATTGCAGAGGTTGCGGTGATAATTATTACAGGACACAATTAGTTGAAGATTGGATACAATGCAATATTTGCATGCTTTGGGTGCATGAAAATTGCACCGAGTTTGAGGACATGTGTTCTTATTGCGGCAAAAAGAAAATAATAAAGTTAAAATGTCACAAGGGCAAAGGGAAAGGCAAAAAAAGTACTGGCCATCTCCCCCCAACCACTATGGCCATCACCCCCGGACACTCTGGGAGAGATGGCCAGTCCTAGTTTTTTTTTTAAAGTTTAAAATTATATTGTTTTCATTAGTTGAAGTGATTTATCTTTAATATTTGATAAGATTAATAAATAAAGTTTATGTTCTATAGTGATTAAATGTTTTATTCATCATAATTCCTTCACAATAGAGTCTTGAAGTTACTAGGGCCATCTCCCCCGGAACTACCCTATTTAATTCTGAATAGATCCTTTTGATAATCTCCGTCAGGTTCTCTTGTTTTTTTTCTGGTATCCCAATGATCTCTATGTTATTAATGCGTGCGTGTTGTTCGTTAGCATCCAATTGTTTTTGTAATTCTTTAAATTCACTTTGTATTACGGCGTTTTGTTCCAGAGTTTTTTCAAGGTTGTTGTTTTTTTTCGTATCAATTTTTTTTTCTAGAGTTAATATTTTATTTTTTAATTCCTCGATTTCTTCTTTATACTCGTTTCTGATGATTTCCAGAAATTGTACCTTAAATTCTTCAAACTTTTTGTCAAGAAGTTGGAGGAGTTGGGTGTCCGTAGTATTTAGTGTTTTTGTAGTTGCTCGTGTAGTCATTTTGGCACGAAATATTAATTAGTACAACTTCACTTCACTATTAAAGCTATTAAAATATAGATATTTAGATTTTAGCTAGAATTTTTTATTTTATTTTGAGATATTTCAAGAGTGAAATAAAAACACGACAGCTGTCACTGAATGTTATTGTTGTATTACACTATAACTGAATATTATCATGAGTAAAGATTTTAACCCGAATATTGTACGGCCCTATTCCTCGTATAGTAACACCAACGCTGTAGCGGCGTATTAGGGAATCTTTATTAGGGAAATAAAACTGAATGTGTGCAATTATCTGTGTCCGAAAAATCTATGTGCGGAATAATGTGTTCTATATTTGTGATCGGAATAGTCGTGGTCGAAATAATCACCGAGTCGTACATGTGCGGTGAAATGTGTGGGTGTTACATGGCTACCATTGCTTTACTGTGTGTAGGGAGCTTACCTCCTTCAACAGAGTAGAGCTCGCGTATCTGCATAAAAATATTACCTTTCTCTGAAAAACATCCTGAAAGGCCTACTTATTCCTTTCTATAGAGTTGGCCGCTTTCAGAATCTGTGCTTCCAAATTTTTGGGAATGGGGAATTCGGGAAGTGCGAGGAGATGGTGAAGAGTGTGGGGTAGTGATGTGTCTGGTTGTTCAAATCTGGTCATTAAACATGGCTAAAGCCATTTCAAGCTACGTTTCGATTCTGAATGGTGATTTTTTACTAGGAAAATGCTGAAATACAGTTGCTATAGCTGCCAATAAAAATGTGCGGTGAGAAAAATGAAGACAATGTTGGACTGGTAGTTCTTTTTCGAACTTTGATACAGTTAAATATGACCGAATTAGATAGGGTCCCATTAGCTCAGTTGGTAGAGCGGTGCCCCGGCAAGGCAAGGGTCCTGGGTTCGAGTCCCAGATGTGACCGTATATATTTCTGATTTTTCTTTTTAAAATTTTCGTTTAGGAATCGCTAAGGCTGGCCGCATACATACGTTTTCCGTATTCGATTTCCGAATTCGTTTTACGTATTCGATTTCCGAATTCGTTTTCCGTATTCGGAATTCCGTGAGACTAGCGCAAACGTTCGTTTTTCTTCATTCGGAATGTATAAACGTCAGTACCAGTGTTGCCAACAAGGGCGATATATCGCCATTTAGGCTACTCAGAGCGAGAATCGGCGCCGAAAAAATCTAAAAGGCGACTGGTCGCCAATTAAGCTACAAGCTACAAGCTACAAGCTACTTCAAAAACATCAATTTTAAACATGTCCCGAAATTCTCTAGCCACTCCCCCCCCCCCCCATGAAATTTATTTTATACAAATTTTATATTTGAAATTCTCTAGCCACCCCCCCCCCCCCATGAATTTTTGTTTATTTTCTGGGGACAAATTTTATTTTTTTGAAATTCTCTATCCACCCCCCCCCACGAAATTTTTATTTTCACGTAAAAACATCAATTTTAAACATGTCCCACCTAACAGCAAATTCGGCTACTTTACGCTACCTTATGTATGAGAAACGGCGATATTAGGTCAAGATCCGTTGGCAACACTGAATTACTGAACAGAAATTTCCGAACGTTTGCGTCGGCACAAACAAACTGTATGCAATAGCTGCGTTCCGCATGACGTCATTAGGTTTTTTTCCATTCGGTTTCTCCGAACGCGCCGGCTCGCATTCGGAACGTGCGTAAGGAATTTGTTCCGTTTGGAACTAAAACGAACGTGTGTATTTTCTACTGATTCCGTGCATTCGGATGTCCGAATACGGAAAACGAATTCGGAAATCGAATACGGAAAACGTATGTATGCGGCCAGCCTAATATTGCCTTCAATAATTAAATATTACATTTCAATTGAATACAATTTATTTATATTTATTCAAACCCGTGACCTTCTAGATTCGCTGTCAAGGATTTACTGTGAAAATATTTGCTGTACTCTGTGTTTTTTTTCTCTCCTACAACAAGGGTACCTTCTGTTATATTGTGGCGATCAAATATTAGAACACAATTATAAATGCAACATTATTATTAATTTCTCTGCCTTACTTCTGATCTGTTTCAAATCTTCGTTTGCGAGTGTCTAAAACTGTCTTAAATGATCATTTATTTATTTATTTATTTAGAAACAAACAGTTCATTTGTTACAATGATGAAACAATTTACAAATATGAAATATTTCAAGGTTCACTTATGATATGTTTTCTTGTAATGTTTCATATGTAGTATGTATATTCAGTAATTACCGGGTGACGTGAGTGAGTGTGTACGTGTATGCGCATTTAAAAATTTATAATATTATTGACATGATGCCACTTTTAAATTTGGACAGTGAATCCGAAACAAATGTCGATGTTAGAGTTTAGCCAAATATTATTGAATGTGTGAAGAGCACGGTTAATTGTGGAATTAGAAACTGCATTTGTTTTGTAATTAATTAATCAATTAATTAAAAGCGCCGTATGTTCGTGTTATAAATGTAAGTTTTTTTGTTACAGCGAAAATAATATAATATTGTTATGTGAAACATAAAGCCTCCTGATATTATTTTTAAGTTTTGGTGGTAGGGCAAGAGGGTTTGATGACAAGGTGTGAAGTTGGCGGGGTGAAGGGGCAAGGGCGAGAACAACTGAGTCAGTTCCCTAGACAACAGACGTTCCCAGATCGGAGGCTTGCTTATAATTCTTCTCGTATTAATTTTTGGCGAGATATTAATCTAGATTGCCTCGCTAATTGTAAACAACACGACCTACCTATCTACTTGCTAGTGAACTACCTACTCGCGACGTCTAGAGCTACCTACGACAATACTTTCCGAGTTGGTCTGGCACATTACGCCAACTCACTAGAAGGTTCTAGCCTGTTGCCTAGGAATAATAGCAGCGCCAACGAAAGTTCCAGTAGGACCCAGACTGAGCGAGTGTCTCCGTTTTACTTACGATCTTGCTTACCTACTAATGCCGTCGGCCGGACTGTATAAATAAGCCCGACGCAGCAAGCAGTCAGTCAGTCATTAATCAGCAGTCATTTAACAAGGCACACCGAGTGATAGGACCACATTCCCGGATCCGCACGGTTTCAACCATCGACTCCATCGGGATATCATCATAGCGCCTTGGCTCCGGCCACCGTCCCTGGCCAGCGCTACACCGGATCTCAGCGCCCTGGTTCCAGCGCATCTGACCAGCGCTACATCCGGACCAGCATGCACCTAGACCACGCAGCATCCTCCCCGGTCTACGCACCTCCCGTACAACCGCCTAGAAGGTCCACCGCACCTTCGGCTGTCCTGTCAGCACTGGAGTATCTGAAGACCCACGTTCTTCGCCAGTTCCTGACCGTCAACGAGTCCGGTCACCAGCAGCGGCGTCGACTCACTGACCCGCGCTTGACCAGCACATCACCGCCTGCATCCGGAGTGTACATCATCAGTCCTAAGTCAACTCTCTTCACGGCTACCTGACTCAAATAAACACTGTGACCTTCACGACTTCTTTTATTTCGTGCCATCTATCCAGATCCCCAAAAATTCATTATTGCTTTTCAAATATTGTAACAAATTGAAACTGATCAAAATAGAGTGAATACGTATGCGAAGAAAGAAGTTTTTAGGAAAGGCCGAAGGTACCTAATTAAAAAACACACACAATCACAAAGTTTTATTGATGCTAACGATAAATAAATATGTAACAACCAAAATTTCCTAAATATTTCAAGTGTAGTCCAATATTGAAATATCTTCCCCCAGATTAGGAATACTCGGCAATCGACGTCGGTGGCTTCAAGCAATGACAGCACAGATCTTAAAGATGCGATGCGATAGGATGCGAAAGAATGGAAAACTTTATATAAAAGAATTAAAAAAACCTTTTCCACAGGTATTTAATATTTAATTTGGTAGCCCATAAGGTTCTGATTTATGTATCTTTTAGCAGACAAAAATTTAGATGCTCATTTTAAGGTATTGAAATAATATATAGTTTGAAATGTATAATTCTATGGAATTTTTATTATGTACCAGGGTTTGCAATTTTTGCAAGGCGGAGAACACCGAAAATCTCAATTTATTGCCAAAGACATTTTAATTCGTCGTTTGTTGTACAACATTCTAAATAAGATACCTGATATTTATTATCAAATAATTCCATAAAATCAAAATAACAAATTAAGTATAGTTAAAAATAATCATTACCTAATCGGCATAAAATTGAGACATTTACAAGCGTTCAAAACGTGCAAAATAGGAATACTTTTGTATTGCCCAACACTTAAGCCAAAGACACATTTCGCTATACGCATGACGCATAATTTGAGCATCGCCTATACGTATTAATCCCGTGATACACCACGCTATAAGGGCTATATAGCTCTCTATACATTCCCATTGGTAGTTTATGACGAGCGATATGTTGAAATAGGCTAAGCCATGATGCGTATAGCGTAATGTATCGCCTACTTTATAAGTTGAGGTGTCACAATTCACTATAATCTTCCCCAGAATAGGTGTTTTGATCAACTGGGGAACTGCCGCGGAATATCATTTCTTTTTATGAGATCTTTCACCTTGACAGATGACAGCCGCGTGATCACGAAGCTCGCTAAATTTATCTGACCCCCTCTCATCCTACGGCTGTAGAGGGGGTCGCGTAATTTTCAAATATCGCCCGGCTAGCAGATCACGACGCACCGTCGTCGCCACGTTAAACGTTAACGTTTTCGGGTAGCAAAAAGCGCTGTGTAATAATAAGTGGTTTTGAGTATATGCGAATGGAAAGAAGCTCCATCAGATTTGATTTTTGCACATATCCAAAGCATACAAAGGCATTTTTCCACAAAAAAGATACTAGAGTGACGCGTTTGTGGCAGCCTGTGACAGCTTGTTTGACTTATGTGCGATCACTAACTCACAACATTGTCCACTGGACCTACTTCAATGAAATCATGCGCGTTGTCTCAGTGGCCTATCTTTTCTTTTAATTCATCTAAGAATGCCATAGTTTTCCACTAGTTCCGGATATGGGAGAAGAAAAATTACGAGTTTGTGTCCGAAATTAAATAATTATCAAACCGCTTACATTCAAAATGAAAATTATTTTGTTTTATAGCAAAAGTTTGTGTGAGAAAGTTAAATGAACAATGCTGATTTGACTCTATAGAGTTTGTTACAGAACACACGAATAGAAAACTCTTGGCAAAAAGACAATTATTTTTAAATGACTGAAATCGTTATAATATTATAACAATTTTATCACATCGCGGACCGACCGCGAACAAATTAGAAACATGATTGAAAAATTTTGTGGATGATTCACCGACCCCTCCATTCATTTTCAAAATCAAATTTCACAAAATTTTCAAATTTATTGCAACATTATGTATTAATTAATTCATTTTAAGGCCATCCACACGATCCGATTTTCAGAACCCGGGTTTCTGAAAGTCGGATAGTGTGTAGGCGAAACCGTCAATCAATTTACTATTTTTCCCCATGTCCCTAGGCGGTCAACCGTTTTTAGCGACTAATTTGCTATTATAGATCACCATACTTGATATTAATGATCACTATACTTGAGTTATGTGTAGTGGGAATAAGTATTACAACGTGGCAACAACAAAAAAAATGACGTTCTAGCTATACGCAAAATACGGTCTGTTTGTTTATCAAAATATAAAGATTTTTTTCATTTTCCTGAAGAAGAAAATTGGTATTTAAAGTCCTTTTCCAAAATATTTTTTATAATATCCTGAAGACGCAATGGAAAAAAATCTGTAGATATAAAATTTATAACAAAGTGCATGCTGAAATATTATTTATAACAAAACCGCACCAAAACATTATAATAAATTTATTGAGTAGGTACCGATTGGAATTCTACACCGGTCTGGAAAAAACCACACTCAACAGCTTGCATTTAAGAATATAGGCCGAATGCGCATACCTCTTGCGCACAGGAAAAAGTTGATCTCCGCCATTATTGTAATGTTCGCCCGCTGCTGAAATATTGTGATATTTTAGGAATTACGAACAATAATAACTTTTTGTAGTTCGTAGGTTGCATTTAGGACAGAAAATAGTGATAAGTGCATATTTTTATCTTAGGTGAAGTGTTCAAAAGCATCCGAAAGTGTGTCAAAGACTGAAATATCTAGCCAATGTCAGCAGGCGTGTCAGATCAGGTAATTTGCCGATTATTCTTAGCGATTTGAGATGTTTTATTCAGCTCCCAGGGCTTGGACAGTTTACTAAAGAGAGTTTTCTATTTTGTTTCATGTTCGGCGCCGACATAGCGGATGAAAGGGCAAGGGAACCAAGGTATGTAAACCCAAAGTAGTGACGTAGCACAAGCAATATTTTTTAGTATGCACCACTCTTACAAACCCAAACTGCCGGCTACGGGCCGATTTCCTTAATTTCGTGACGTTTTTTCATTAGTAAACATCTTATATAATATTGATCCTACTCAGAAATTATTGTTTATGTCAAATTATCCATAGTTTCATCAAGTTGAGTTTACATGGCCTACACAATTCTTATCATAATCCGGTTATCCTATTGTTATGAAAGCAGAGCATAGAATCGTGTGTGTGGTATTGTTTTATTACACAATCTCTATTTTATGATTAGTGATAGAACATGTTCAACAACTTATGTCAATATTAATTGTTTCCATTACTGTGATACTACAATCATTTGTTTTATCTAGTCCAACTCAAATGATTAGTGTCGTGACACACAAAGTTTTAGATTTCGCTTGCGCCAATGGAAGTCTTTTATAAAATTAGGTATGTTCTTTCAATATTGTTTCCCATAATTTTTCCTGGTTTTACTATTAGCAGCACGGAATCTCAGCTTATAGCAAGGAACAGATGTTATATATATAATCGTGCATAATCAAATAAATGTACAAATGATTACAATAGCAAAACACAGTTTTGAAGCATGTTGCCAATCTAAAAATGAATCAATATTTTGACCATAACAGTAGCATTTGATTCCTACAAGTTTTGAAAACTGGAATATTCATGAATTATTCATTACTTATTAACTTTTATTTCTCCCATCATAAAACATTAAAATTAGTTTCACGACTGCTATTGTTAATTAATAGTTGTTATCACATAACAAAGACAAATGGTTGCTCAGTGCGCATTTCACCAAACAACAAATGTTCTTATCGAAAGGTAATAAATCATGCATGTTTTTTATTTGTTTTATAGGATAACATTAAAATAAATTGACATAATAAATAAAAAACACACATATCTGACTTATTACAGATAAAAAGTTTCGTTCATTTTGTGTTGCCACAATTTTAACCAGTTGTTTGCTTTTACAAAACATTTAGAGGAAATGGTTTTTTTCATCAGTAAATTCATTTCCTACCTAAGAGATAGCTAGCTGTTAGCAAAAAAAAATTAGGTCGTATGTGAAAATCGGTCTATGTAATCAACATATGCTTGAAAATATACATGGAGTAACTTTTTAGTAGTTAAACTTAAGGATGTTATAAATGATTAACTGAAGTCCCCGGCATTGTCCAGGCTTTACACAGAGTTTCTCGAAATCAGATGTAGACTAATTTTCTTCTTATTTTGAATGTCAAGCGAACAAAATTTCATCGAGAAGTATCAAATTTCTGCTTCAAGGGTTGGAAAAAGGGGTTGTTTTTCGCAATCTAATGTAGACAGTCGCCTTCCTCTCGCTTTGAAGGTCAAGTGTTCGAAATTTCATCAATTCCGGAATATAACTATAGATTTGTATAAAAAATATAACCACACACACACCCTTATTTTTATATATAGATATATACTCAACCATTGACATCTAAATTGATAGACTTGCCCCAACATATAATCTGGGTATCATTTGGTCGAGCTGGTGACAAATCACGTGACCATATTTTTGGCACCAAGAGGGTTCGAGAATGCTTTGAATAATCTATGACATCAGTCATACGTTAAACGCCGAAAAGCGATTGCTGAAATCACCAGACTATACGCTGAAAAGTAAAGTCCTTTTTTCTGCACAGGATCTGAACGTTTGTTCAATCTGTTAAAAAACCGAACTAC
The DNA here is from genome assembly GCF_061612785.1 of Hesperophylax consimilis. Taxonomy (NCBI): domain Eukaryota; kingdom Metazoa; phylum Arthropoda; class Insecta; order Trichoptera; family Limnephilidae; genus Hesperophylax; species Hesperophylax consimilis. Next base: position 8,998,929 of record NC_142861.1, on the reverse strand, counting down.
ATTGCGACGCTAAAATAAGTGAGGTGGGTAAATTATAACACTTTAAGTGTCTAACTAAATAGTAGAACAAAATATTAAGTTTTGGAAACAAACCTGAACTTTTGTTCACCCGATTTGAGAATTGTTTTTAAGTTCTTTACGCAACTGGCAATTTTCACCCCATTGAAAAAAGGACTAGTAATTCGTAAGCAGATTTTAATTTCGCGAACAAAACAGTGATATTACAATGCGAGTTGCCCGTATTCTGTCAGATTCATTTATTAACAAATTGCCACCTCTGCGCACTTGGTTTGTTCCCCTTTCCCTAATGAGCTGGTCTATCAATTTGGATGGCCATGAATTTGATGATTAACGAAAACTGTGCTATGTAAATCATCCAAATATTATTATTATTACCGTTATTCTATACACATAGCGAAATGCTGTAAAAAGGTTTGCATATTATAAAATCATGACGTTAATTAGATCAAGGAAGAGGGGTTTGTTGTGATGATTATAATTCATTTCAATTGTATATTATTATATGAAAATAAAATACTTTTTATACATCACTATTCAATTTAAAAGGATAGACATGTTTCGAAACCAATGGTTTCTTCGTCAGGATAAACATAACATAGTATTATGTTTATCCTGATGAAGAAACCATTGGTTGGAAACCAAAACACGTCGATCCTTTTTGATTAAATAGCGGTGTATACTGTTAGCTATATATTTAAATATTGGCGCCACAGCCGTTTGGTTCTCTCTATCGGCCAATAGGGAAACCACCCCAGCTGCCGCGCGTTCGGCCGGTACAAAAGGGATTGATTGGACTAATTATTAATTATTGAGAAATATATAATTTTATATAGCGGAAAGGCTGTGCTTCTTGCAGGATAGGAGCAGTCTACCAAAGCTACTGGTTCCTAAAGTTTTCCTTTTACGGAATTGAGAGATTTTTCAATTAGTGCTAGTAGACAGTTTGCAGTTGAAATGTTGAAAAGTTGGATATTTGCAGAGATGTGCAAAATGGGTACCCAAAACCATTTGAAATGCAAAATGGGAATGGGTCAAAACTTTTCCATTTGAAAATGCAAAATGCAAAATGGTTTTTAGAAAAGCATTTCAAATGCAAAATGCAAAATACCTATTTTCAAAATGCAAAATGGTTTCTCAGGTCAAACAATCAAAATAATTATAGAATTTTTAAACAATTTTGTCATTTAATAATGGACATCAATGTAGAACAAACATATTACATGATGGTAAATCCAAAAACACCACGACTACAGATTATGAAACCTCAAAAAATTTGCGCGGGACTAATGTTGCCAACGTAGAAACATAGAAACTGCTATCTAACATTTAATATTACAGCGTCATGGCCCCATGTTCAGTATTTGAATCAGTATTTTTTTTAATGGTATCACTCAATTGCCAGGTCTCCTACCAGGGAGCAACTTGACAAATGTAAATTATCTCTCATAGCGAGGTCGAGGACCGACTGATATTTGGGGCTTATGAAATAAAGATGAGAGGAGATAGTAGGAAGAATGTTGCAAAAAAGCATTTAAAATGGAAAATGCATTGAGAAAAGCATTTAAAATGCAAAATGGTTTTTAGAAAAGCATTTAAAATGCAAAATGTAAAATACCCATTTTGCATTTCCATTTGAAATGGATTTATTTGAAATAAAGCACATCTCTGGATGTTTGAAAGCATCAGGTCCTTCCGAGGTTGCTCATTATTGCTTTTGAAGACGAGTGTCTAATAAGTGTTGTATGTTTGTTTGGCCGCCAGTGTCAAATGTATCAAAAGAGCAGCTAGAGAGTCCGGGTGAGGAGTTGGGCGAATCATGGCGCCACCAGCAGCAGGCGCCCACCTATGCGCCCCCCATCTCACAAGCACAGGACCCTTACACTGCACAAGGTAACAATACAATAACTTTATTAAACTGTTATTTGTTGGAAGTCATCTTGAGTACAATTCTCCCGTCTGGAACCCACATTACAATATTCATGCAATTCATATTGAAAGAATACATAATAAATTCTTACATTTTCTGGACATTCCAGCAATTTTGGTGAACTGCAACACTCTTTTAAATGATAATATGCGAATAAGCTTAAATTGTTGGATAGAAGGATTATCACTGACTTGGTATTTCTGTATAAAATTCTAAATGATATATTTTATAGACCGGAATTGCTTCCATTGATAAACTTTCAGATTCTACTATGTAATACTGGAAGTCAGGGTTTCAGTGCAGAAATTTTGGGTCTAACTACCATATGTGTTCTTCATTGCCCAGAATACTGATGGAGTGATATAATTATACCGAGTCAGAGGACATCTTTTATTTATCTATATAAATAAAAAAAAATAATGTTTGTTCTTTTCAAAATCTTAAAGTTCTTTCTTTTTTCACTGATTTCCTTTGACATTTTGACATAACGTTTTATTTGAATACGCATGTGTTTTTAGATACTTTTATTATTTATTTATATTTAAATAAAAATGTTAATGTTCGTTTGTTCAAAATCTTAAATCTCCGAAAGATCTTCGCCACAAATTTTGACACAAGTCATCGGCAATGAATGTCGGGAAGTGGGTTAATTTCTGCTTCCATTTCATTAGTTTATTCAGTCAATCGATAAAATTAAATCTAAATTCACATAGGTGCATTTAAAAAAATATTTTTGCTAAAAACCAACACGTGGACCATAGCACACTTGATAAAGTGACATTTTTATTTTTGTCAACTAACCTAGTGAAGGTAACATCCGAAAGCAAGGCGAATCTAGGTTGTCACTGCAACTGCAGTACTTCGTACCGTGTGTGGGCACGATTCTTCAACCTCACAAATACAGGGATCCTTCTCCTGGGGTCAATGTTATATAGAAATTAATTGCTCGGTCGTATCGAATGTTTATTTTTAAATTGCCATACATTCAAATGGGGTTAAAATCAGCTTACTTTTATATTGAAAGTAAAACAAAATACCAGTCATAGATAATAAAAACAAGCGAGGTGGGCCATGAACGGTTACGTAATTTTAAATTAGTATGAAACCGCGCACACAAAATTGTCGCCAACATCGATCACCCCTACTACGAATCACATTTATTCACAGCAGCGCCCAACCTTTGTTTCTATCTACGCACCATATGAATATAATTATTCATCGGCTCCACTGCTGTGAAATTTGGTCGTAGCTTGGTGGCAGCCGGCAACCCTTCCGTGCTATATCTCCTTTGTTTCTATAACCTGCTGTACCGGCGTTTAAAGTCTTAAGTACTGTAGGGTTTTCCAATAAGAGGTGTCATTCTGAATAGCCCGCTATTTCGGTAGATGTTACTTTTGAAGCTGTCATTTTTTGACATTTGATAAGTAGAAACTACGCCATTAATAAAAATGGAACCATACACGCTTCAACAACGCATTGAAATTATTAAAATTCACTTGAGTGAATCAAATGCAAATCATCTTGAGTGATGAGGCCCATTTCCACCTCGGTGACTTCGTCAACAAGCAAAATTGTCGCATCTGGGGCTCGGAAAATCCAAGAATTATTGTTGAAAAGCCTCTCTATCCTCAACGTTGACTGTTTGGTGCAGTTTATAGTCCGGCGGAGTCATTGGACCTTACTTTTTCGAAAATGAGGCTGGCGCAACAGTTACGGTGAATGGATTGCGCTATCGAGAGATAATTAATGATTTTTTATGGCCGGAATTGGATGGTATTGATCTGGACAACGTTTACTTTCAACAAGACGGCGCTACGTGCCACACAAGCAACGAAACCATTGCTCTTTTACGATTGAATATCAAAATAACACCTCTTATTGGAAAACACTGTATATCGATGCTTTCTCATTCTCCAAAAAATACGGTCAAATTACCTTGACTTTTGTGCCGACAAAACATTGAGAAGCAAAAGGCTTAAAATCTAAAGAATTCCAAATCACTCCATTGTTTTGTGTAATACAATTGCATTGAAAATGTGCAGATTACATTTGCCTACTTTATGGTTTCCTTCTATTAGTAGCCGTGGTCTTATTTCCATGTGTAAATCAATTCTCCGTAACTTCACGGTCCCGTCTGTCTGACAAACTGGTGCATATTTTACGATGTTGATTTTATGAATATTACGTCTTAAGTGCTAATTTGATTATTAATGCATTAAAACTTGTACATAACATATATAACTCTCTTTGTGGAAAAGATATATTTCTGAAAAATATTCATTCTATTGCAGAAATAAATTTTAATTACTGAAGATAATATTAGCGATTTTTTAAAATGGAATTGAAATTTTATTTAAGCTTTGTAAATCAGCAAAACAATCTGAAATGCAACTCCACTATCGTAATAATAATTTATTTTTTCTTTTGGAATAACCTCAAATTGTAATATTTCATTATTGAAGACAATATAGCGATTCTCAAATGAAAATTTGAAAGCAATATGACTTGAGCCCAGGACCTTCGCCTTGCCGGGGCGCTACGGCTCTATGGCCTTGGTCATATCTAACTGTATCATACTTCTAATAAGAACTACCAACATTATCTTCATTTCGTCACCGCACATTTTATTGGCTGCTATCTTCATTTATTTTGGAGGCGGGTTTGGGTACCACGGCCGCGGGAACCATTTATTAGATAACCAACACCTCTGCCATCGGTACCGCAAGTTAGCAGGAGTGCCCGGAGTCATCGAATGAGGCGTTTTCAGGATGCGTCTGCCCACCAAGTGCGGGGCGTGCCAGATCGTGAAGGGCTGGTTTTGGGAAACCCTTTGACCTCTCCAACTAGTCTCTTGACTCATCGTATTGCACCGCAGTGGGAGGGATATATTCATATGTACGTTACTCCTTGGTACACCGATCCCTAGATTCCTACCCAACCCTCATACCTTTTACCTTCCTAGATCTTCCTCTCCTTCCTTTCCTTAAAAAATACTCTTTACACAGCATCCCAAAAGATGCCTCATGTGCGGGGTTAAAGTAAAAAAAAAATTTACATAAATGGCCCGATTCCAAATAGTATACAACGTGGTGCATCGCCTTAAGTTACTAGGTCTACTGGCTCCGGCAGTTCCTCTATATTCATCCAAACATGTGATCAACAAATATGCCTTCAGCATTGATTCCCGGCGAGATTGATGAGGTCCACACAACGACGCCCGAGTGTGAGAAATGCCACCGTTTCGCACCATTTCCATTTACTTCGTTCCTTTTCCATAATTCATGGCTAGGCTCGCGCAAATTTTTCATATAAATTTCAAACAAAGAAAACAATTTTTTTGAGAGATATTTGTAGTTTATATGTAAAACTTTCCACGGTGGATGTCAATTCCAGGGCAAACATTAAAATCATTATTGAGAAACTTTCACAAGCTACGCTTTGGGTTTGGCTGGACATGAACTACTCTTTGTTTAATAAACCTATATGTGCCTTCACATGGTCTTTAGGTTAAGACAATATTAGTTGTCTGTGATAATAATTCTCTAAGGTTTATTTATATGTCAACAAATAACTTGATAAGGATAAGACGACACGTGTATTTCCTCTTATAAACGAGACTGTACCTTAGAACATGGTCCATTAGTCACATAGTTTGGTAGACGATGATTCCCACTTGTGATGATTGTTTGGTGCAGTCCAGCTGATGTGACAATGTATACTCTACCATACTCAGCACAGAGGAGGTTACATGAATTTACAACAAACGGTTTAGTAATATTGTAGACTTTTATTTGTTTCATCTCTTTTGAATCAATGGATGGAATGATCTCGGTAGTGGTTTACCCTTTCTGTGCTGGGTGTGGTGACAGTGTTGTCGCGGTGGAATGGTAGTGGTGTTGTGACCGTTGTGGCTCTCTGCTCAAGGTTACTATGGCACAGCGGGAACTGCGGCATTCCCCTACCAGGCCTTCGGCGTGGGAGACGGCACGTGGTCCACCAACGGAACCGACCCCATGACCTTCCTGGGAGGGTACGCTCAGCACGACACCTACGGAATGGAAGGTACCCCCCCGCCAACAAACAACCAAACAACCTTCAATCCACACAAACTTCCTAATTTCTCACTAATAGACTGACACCATTGTTGATGCTCTTGGGCTGTCAGCGTTGGTGTGACCTTTAATATCTTCCATTGAGTTATTGAAATAACCATTGTGTCCATCTTTTCCTTTGAACAGTGATTAAATATCATTCAGATCCTTTTCCACAACGATTACCACCTTTGCTGGTGTTGGTGTAACATCCATCTTTTCCTTGTTAGTTCCTTTTTTACTTTGATTACCATCATTGCTGATACTCGCAGGGTTGTCAGCATTGGTGTAACCATGTCCTTAACAGTTCATAGTGTCGATGTGACCATCTATCCTTTCTTTGCTATCATTGATGGTTGCGCAATTGCTAACATCATTGATGTGACAGTCAATGTATTCCCTTTCGAGACTTAGTAAGATAACAATCATTGCCGATGCCCTTAGGGTTGACAGCTTTAATATGATCATCCATCCATCTTCCATTAACTTCCAAAAAAAAGGTTTTATCATCATCAGAACCATTTTTACAATCATCATGCTTAGATAATGCTAGAATCCATCATTAATCCTCCTGTCTCGCCATTTTTTTAAATACGGAATCAATTATTTTGTGTGATTTTCTTTTGTTTATTTGGATCCCTTCATTTGTCTCCAAAAAGAGACGAATCAGGATCATAATTTTCGTTTTATTTTCAATCATTTGTTGTGTGTTTTTGTAAACTAACTTTTTTTTGCAATGTGATGTTTAACCACATGTGTTTAACACTTATATTCCCATCCACACGCAATTTCATTCCAATTCATCTCAATTACTTAAGGTTTATTGTTTACCCGTGCCTTTAAAAGTTACTTTTTAAGTCATCCATTACTCCAATAGGAATCAAGTGCTTGAGTAGATGCTTTAGTGCCCTCCCTGACTGTCATTACAACATAATAATATTATAAAATTGAACAAAGTTCCGAATGATTTGGTAAGTTGACACGCTGGCAAACTCTTGACATATATTTATTGGTCTTAGAAAAATCCGACTGCTTTTTTTTATTTATCTATTTATTTTAAGATTTCAAATAAACAATGTGGTTTCCTTAGCCCCTATTGTGCTGCTGGCTACATTTGCAGTCCAGTGAAATTATGAATTTCTCGAAGTGCACTGCAGTGGGCAGAGCTAGGTTTTAGAAGTTTTCAATGAAAACTCCAAAGTAAAGATTTTATAGAAGTGTGTCTATTATTTCAAATCTAATTTTCAATATAAAATTTTAAAAATTTAAATCCCGTCTTGTCAACTAAATCATTAAAATTCCTCTAAATAAAATTGCTGGGAATTGAATTTTTGAAGATTTGCGTATCCTTACTATGTATTAAAAGTCTGCATAAATGCAGAATTTTTTTAAATCATGAATAAAAGTTGATGGTTTCTATGCATTATGTATTATTCGTTTCTCTATTAATGCAAACAGTTTTTCATGTTCAGTTTCCATGGATTCAAATCAATCGTTAACAAATGAATTGTATTGCCTCAAAAGTTACAAGTTTGCCCGTATGTCACTTAACAACAAAACAATGCATGCCATTTTGAATCAATATTATAATCCGTTTAAACTCCATCCCACAGTGTGGTGCAAGTCACTTATCATTGTGGGATAGATTTTACTTGAACCCGTCTGATTTGTGGTTAGGTGTATTCGGCCCGCCCACGACGCCCTTCTCGACAGCCAACTTTGCGCAGCCGACGTCGGCGCCGGCCTTCAACTATTTCCACGGCAACGGTGACTACTCCACGTGGGGTGGGCAGATTGGTCGCGCCAAGCAGCAACAACAGCAGCAACAGCAGCAGCAACCTTACGATGACTACTATCACAGGCAGGACGGGCTGTACATGCCCGACCCACTTAAGGTATGTGCATCTTATTGACACGCACAATATCAATAGCAGTCCCAAAACAAGGAACAAATATCATGATATTAAAATGAGGCATTTAATATTGTAGGGCGTGGAAGGTGCGGTGCAAGCGCTCTCCCTGGAGCCCAAGGAAGTGCGCGGAGACAAGGGCGGAGAGCGGGACGGGGGAGGCGGAGCGCCCAAGAAGACGTGGGCTACCATCGCCAGTCAGCCCGCCAAACCGCAGCCGGCTGCGCAGTCCTCGGGCCTCAAGAAGAAGGGGCCCGGCATGCCGCCCCCGCCCATCATTCCAGGAAAACATAACATGGATATAGGTAAATAATAATAATACAAAATCACCTCGGGGCTACCTGTACGTAGGTAGGATTCTTGAAATCAATCCTTCTGATCCTGCCAGCATAACGTCGTCCCACGGGTCGGTATGCAATCGACAAAAAACAAATGCTGTAAGACCTTGTGCAAAAAAGGTCCACGCTGAACGGCGCTGCAGACCGTTACCTTCCTATAACGAACATAATTTTCTGTGTAGGGTCTTACAGCACTCGGTTTATGTCATTTGCTTACTGACCCGTGGGATGACAGGATAAATTACCTTTTTATTCCCTAGATTTTCACTGTATTGATTGAACTAATTAAACTGGTAGTTCTGTGAACAATAGACCTCGCATCCAAAAAGTATGTTTCTGATTTTCTCTTATTTAATAAAACTTAACCAAAACTCCCTCTCAAATCATAAGATCTCCAATTAGGTACTTAAATATAAACCATAAATTTTATGTAACATTAAAAAAATATATTAATATAATTTGTCCAAAGAAAAGTAACTATCTCAATGACAGTTTTTTCTTCAAACGTTTTCACGCAGGGAGGTACTATAATATTGAAAACCCCAGTCAAAGTTAGCCCTCTAGTCAAAGTAAGGCTTGCTTGAATAATTGTTTATTTCTGAAAAATCCTCTTTATTGGGTGCAGCAGATTTTCGAAACCGGAAACAAAACATACAAACAAATTTATGGACTGATGAAATGGCCAAACGGTCAAGTTAAAAAAGAACTTCTCTATGTTTAACTAAACTGTAGTTCTATGAACAGTAGACTTTACGTAGTGTTGATTACTTTAACTTGACAGCTTACAACATTTGCGAAGCTCTTGTGCTCTGGCAGAATAAATAGGTGTTATCAAACAAGGCTACCATCTTGACAGGATTGACCTGACACAGAACACACAAACCAATTTACACACAGACAAAATGCAAAGTGGTTGAGTCAAAAAGGACTTCGCTACGCTCAGCCAACTGTCTAACCATCGTCCCATTTCCGGCAGGAGTAGGCAGAGAGGATAGATCACCAAACAACTCTATCTTGGCACACACTCCTTGCTTCATTCACATTCATTATTCACATGGAATCAAGTATTTCATTCACCAGATAGTGCCATGTTTTTTCCCGGGTGTCCCTGACTTCTTTTGGAGGTATATTGTTAACATTGATTTCGAATGGGATTACATATCGTCGCATTAATTCGTAGACTGCGTAACTCCAAATTTTTCGAAAATACGTTTTTAATGCCATCTGGTGTTAAAATTAGACCCGCATCGACTAGTAAAACTCGAAAATTTAAAAAAAAATTAACCTTTTAGATAAACACAAATTAGGAAACTGCGTAAAATTATGGTGCCATTTTTACTCGCGAATACTTCGTAACTCCTTAATTCAGTATTGGCCGGTGAGCCGTGCACGCTTGTTGTGTTTTTGACTGAGGAAATTTATTTACGGTGTAATAGTTTTACCGTGAAATTAACTGAGATAAGTTGATTAATCAATTTTGAACATTTTATAACCTTAATTTTAATTGTGAAGTCACGAATAGTGTTTTGTATCTGTAGTCTAAACTGACGTCTTCTGCACCGTGTGACGCTCGCCGTAGCTCTCTTGTTTTATGTGCCTCTGCGGTTTCGTAAATACCTAATAGGTCCTTGTTCTGTGATTATCTCTTCTTCAAGGTCACCATCTCTTTGCAAGTGGATCTCCTCCTGATGCATATCCGGATCCGGTTCTTCACCGTCCTCTTCAAACAAACCCAAAATATTTACGGTGGAACGTGCGGCAATTCCATCTCGTCTCTCCTCAGACACAGTTCGTTCTCTGTCAGGCATCTTCCGCGGGTCAAGCACATGTCTTGGTATGCCATCTACTTTGATGTTGTTGACTGAAGTAAGTCCTGTCACCCTTCCATGCACGATGTGCATCTCCCATCTACTGGTTTAACCGCAAGAAGATTGCCCACTTAGAGCTCAGTCAATACTTCCTCTTCTATATTCACTTGCGCAGAAGGGTGTCTCCACGAGTGTGAAGTGTGAACTATACTAGACAGCGCAATACCTCGATCATCCTGACTTTTTGCAGCCAAAGATTGTACCGAAACACTGCCTGCAGGAGATCGCTTCCACTTCTGGCTGCAGTTCTCTTTATTGTTTGATGATGTCGTTCAACTATACCGTTTCCAGCTGGTCGGTATGCCGCGCAAAATCTTTGACGAACATTCCATCTCTTACACTTATCTGTAACACTGTAGGAACAAAATGCAGTACCATTTTCCATGAGAACTACTTTGGGCGGGCCTCTTTCCCGAAACACTTCTTCCAAATGTCTGATAATCGAAGCTGCATTATCTGACTCGATTTCCTGCCACACGGCAAATCTACTTGGACCGCAATCGATAAATGTGAGTAAACATTTCCTACCGAAATGAGTAACATCAACTGCCAAGCGACTCCAGGTTGTCACAACATTAAGATTACCCGCTTCATGGGATGATGGTGGAGGGTCAATTGTCCTGCATTGTACGCAGGAACGCACGCATCTATCGACGTCCTTTCTTCTCGCCTCAGGATCGACCAGCCGGGCAAGATGAAGCGTTCACTTTACTCCAAAGTGATGCTGAGCATGAAGAGTTTCTACGCTTAAAGCACATGTTTGCTCACCAGTTCCACTTTCAAGTCTCTCCCACCTATCTTCACACTCTGAGGAGTCTCTTTCACAACGTTTCCTGTCATGGCTACTCTTTGCCCGGGTTTTGCAAACCCTAGTAAGTACATCAGTTTTATTTCTACAGGACAACAAGGGTGATCGAACGTTTTCACGCAGGGAGGTACTATAATATTGAAAACCCCAGTCAAAGGTGATCGACCAAAGGGTGATCGACAATGTCAGATCAAATTCTTCTACAATCTCCTTCATCAACTCCAAGCGTCACTTAACGATCATCTCTGACACGACTACTCCCGGTCAGTGTAGATCTCACCCAGCACAAAACCGTCGCCGAATCTGTAATGATCTCCAGAGTTTGAAGATTTCACTTGAGAGTCAGATTTAATCCCTTAAGGAAGGAAAAGTACCAGCATTTACAAGACTTAAAACAGACATTAGAAAAGGATTACCGCTCCTTTAACGATAACCTTCCGCATCATTAAAATCATTAAAATGCATCTAAATAGACTGCCTCGACATACACATACATTGTTGTGTTTTATTTTGTAAATGTAAAATTCCTATCTCCCAAATTTTCCGCTAGGTTGTTTGTAAAATGCGTATCTCCATTCTCGGTTTTTACGTAAACTTCCTAACTCCGATTTGAAATAGAAAGCCTTAACTTACAAAAGTTTAATGATTGAAAATAAATTTCCAAATATATTATATGTTCAAAACATAAATAAAAAGAATAAGCCGTCTTTCATTTTTTTTCACTACGAGGTTTTTTGTGCCTCCTGTAAAATTTTACATTTGGGAGTTAGGCATTCTACGAATTAATGCGACGATATATATATATATTTATTTTTTTTACTATTTAACGACAGCAGATTATCATCAAACCATATTTGTAGATTATTTTATAATCTTCTGTGGCTTACAAATTATTTTTTTCCCATGTTTTTCTTTTACTGTAAGGACTGTATATCCGACTCTATATATTTATACCGATGCATAAGAGATAATTTGACCATCTTGTGGTTGAACAAATATCTCATTTACATGCAATTGAATAATATTGGTCCCAGAACGGTGCCTTGTGGAATACCAAAATCTGATGTTTCTTGGTCACTAGTTTGGTCATTTATTTTTACAAATTGTGGGTGATTTGCCAAATAATTTTCGATCGGCTTTTTCGTTGATGTTATTAGTTTTTAGCTTTTTAATGTGTTTTAAGTTGTTGATATTATACATATATTTTCTTCTACTATTAATTTCTGCGTCGTGTATTCTCGTGGTGGCTCGTGACTTTTGGGTGTACTATTAGTGCTAATATTAAAAATACGGCATTATTGATCTTGCTGTAGCCGGAAATGTTTTTTTTTCTTTCGAAAATTCAGTTTTTTGTTTGAAGTTTTTCACGAAAATTGTTTTGGACTAAACAATATCAATTATGTCGAATTTTTCAAACTTTGCACAGTTGTCACTGCTTTCTTTCTTTCATTCCCTGTACATCTAAGACCAAACCATCTAAGCGTCCCTTTCTTAATCTTAGTCATTACACTCCAGCCTTGCATTATTTCTGGATCTCCTCATTTTTAAGACCGTCATATAAATTTTTACCACAGACACGCTCAGGGATCTCATTTATATAGCATTCAGTCTACTTTCATCCCTCCTCTACCAGTTCCGTGCCTCACTACCAGTGAGGCACATTGTAATATACTTTATACCTAATATGTATTATCCTTAAAAACGCTTCATTCAATAATATTTGTGAAGCTTCAAGTAGTGTTAGTATTGTAAATACTGATGTGCTATTTCACATTTAATTAATATAACAAAATAAATTCATCGTCGATGAAGAAACAATTCCGCCTAGTGACATAAGGTTTAAAAATGTATTTTTTATGAAATTTAATAGTTTTTATTCTTAGTTCATAACACTTACCACTGGTTATCGCGCGCAGCGGCAAATAAGAAATTCCAAACAACTTACGTATATTTTTAATGAAATGTCTTTCCTGCATAATTAGGTTTTTGGCATTTGGACAGTAATGTTTATTAGTCGACAATATAAAGAGAAAATCATTTCAGAAGTTTCACATTTGGTTTTTTCGGTCTCTAGAAGACTGAATTTGAAGAATCGTTTTTTTTTTTTTATCGGTTTCTTGGAAAAACTTATAGGAGAGTTTCACTCTTTGCGGCCTGTTCCAGAGTGGTAGATACTCCAGAATCATCTTCCTTGATTTGTTTTTCTAGGCACCTGGGACACGGGAAAGAGCAACGGGCCAGTGGCGTCGCAGCCGCCTCCCCCGCAGCAGCCCCTACAGCAGCCGCCCCTTCAGCAGCCCCCCCTACAGCAGCCGCTACAGCAGCCGCCCAAACCGCTTCCCTCGCCACAATTGCAGCAGCCACCGCCGCCCCCCCAACACCAGGTTTTATATACATCCCTACTATCGCTGTAGTAGGCCACAGATTTTAGATTGTATGCTGTTATAACACGGATATCGGAGATGCAACAGATTATTTCCAGATTCTCCACAACTAGTACAGGTAAAATAATACCAAATTGCGCAAAAATAGTCACAGGAGTAAACCCAACAAAAACTATTTAATATCACCAAATATTGATAGGTGAAACTCTCATAAGAAGTTTTCCAAGGGACCAAACAAAAAAAACTTCTTAAGTGGGATCCCTATTTGGCAATTTTTTAAATGAAAATTCTTACTAATATTTTACACACTTTAGTTATTACGTATTTTTAAATTTCAAGGGTAAAATTAATTAAAACATTTTATAATTTCTGGCTTCAACAACTGGCTACTTTTGTATTCCCTCCATCATAAAAAACAACAAACAAACAAAAAAAAGCAAACACGAAAACCTCAAGCTGCCACTATACATTTTATGACTGTCGAAAAGGGGTTTATTTCAGATTTTTTTTTTATTTTTTTTTATAATATTTAATTTTTATTTAATATTAAATTTACAATTACATGTTATTACATTACAATAAGATTATTTTCTTTTTATTACAGTACATCGTGATACACCTTTTTTTAGAGCAAATGCTCGTGTTAAAAAGGCGGAGAAACGCGTGTAAATAGTAATTTAACATATTTTTTCAGAGAGTGTAATGATAATGAAAAGAATTTTTATTTTTTAATATAACAAAATAAAAATTTTATATGTAACAAAATTTTATCAAATAGAAAAGAGAAAAGGATGTAAAAGAAAGAAAGAGAGAGATACCTATGTTGTGACAATAGTTTCAATTTAAAATGGTTATACTTATGCCAATCTTTTAAAACCTCTTAAATGGGATGCCGACAATACGTAGTAACAAAGTGATACAATTTATGACCATCGGAAAAAAGGGACATTTTCAGGTTTGTTTCTCCACCAGTTTTTTCATTTGTGATGGATTCACCGCCGAACTTATAAAACTTCTTATGTGGGAAAAAATCACATTTTTTACAGTTTTTTTTTTTGTATTGAATTTCAAGGGACTGAAAAACAAAACTTTTTTTAGTGGGAACTTCTTCTGTACTATGGATTGGGGGGCGGTGTCATTCGATTCAGCATGAATGAAAACAATCGATTCCTACCTGAATCTAGTTTGTTAAAATGTATTTTTCAAAAATTTCACCCCTCCTTCATCGAGAGGAGTGCTCCACCACTTTATTTAGGGCGGACTCTGCAGATCTTCATTTATACTGCCAAGATGAATGTATGACCAAAGTTACGTGAATGCACGAATTTTGTCATTTATCAAACCATATTTTACTTGTACTAAACATAGAGTAACTTAAGTCACCGTGAATATAAATTTGGAACCATATCCCAGAAGCTGTATGCAGAGTTCACAACATCCGGTAGAAGTTGGTTGTCAAAAGCTATTACCTATATTATTATCATAGACAATCCACATTGATAGACTTGCCCTAACATAAAATCTGGGTATCACTTTGACGAGTTGAAAGCAAACCACGTGACCAATGCTTTGAATAAACTACGACATTAGTCGTACGTTGACCGCCGAATTGAAATATATGTATTTTTTTAAATAAAGACTAACATTCCCAGGCTACGAATAAACCTGACAATGTTTGAAAATCTCGTACTACCAACACAGTAAGCGGAAAATGTTGCTTGTATCGTGATGGAGGACTTAGCCAGCCGAGGAATTGAACACACCACGCCTGGGCGGGGCCCAAACGCGATGCCAACTCAGCCACTGACCGGTCATAATACCCAGACCTGTGCAGAAAAGTAAAGTTCACTAAAGTAACGGTTCGCAGTGCAGAGTAAGCTTTAAAAAATATACAAAATACATTGTATTCATACTAATCGAATAAAAAATGTTGCACCGCTTTTGAAAAAAATAGCTATTCATAGAATAGTGTATGAACGAGCCGCTAAAGTGTCTTCACTGGATCTAGTTATTGAAACCACGCACGTTTTCTTTATAATACCAATAATAATAATATTTGGATGATTACACTTCTACAATGATCTATTTACATAATTTTTCAAGAACGATTTAGTAATTCTGAGAGTAAAAACAAAAAAATAGTTGTATACTTATATTCAGAATCGGTGCTATTTTAATCTGTATGAACATATTTTTATCAGATCAGATTTTTTTTTCAACTCAAATTCCCTAACGTAGTAAAAACATTCAACTCTGTAGGACTTTTCTGCGCAAATTTTGAATGTTTATTTTTAACTGAACCGCCTACAAATGCAAAAATAATTAGGGTGGGAAAATTTGAAAACACATTTGTAAAAGTGTCTTGAGTAGTGTAAGAAAATATTCGATTTTGGTAAGAACCCTAAACTTTTGTTTACCCGATTTGGGATTTGTAGTTTTTTTTGGCACAGTCAGCAATTTGTGTGACATTGTAATAATGACAAGTAATAAGCAAATCTAATTTTTGAGGAGTAAATAGTGGTATGTTTACCATGGATTTATGGACATATCACAGACAAACCACCTCCCTGTTCCGCGCACTTGGTTTATTCTTCTTTCCCTGATGGGCTGGTGTTTCAATTTGGATGTCTATGATTATTATATTATTAATTCACAATACCATTTGTACAAGCGTACTGAAGAATTCACTTTGATATTTGGACATTAATGATCTTTGAGTGACTGAAATTTATGTTTAAATAAATTATTATCATTATAGCCAGATAATATTTGGTGAAATTGGTTTTAAAGAATCCTCCCACATGCATTACTGTGAATGTCCAGGTACAAATGCCGCCCCAGCAGGTGCACCCTCAGCAGGTCCAACAGCAAGTCCAGCAGCAGGTGCAGCAACAGCAGCATCAGGCGGGCGGGCCGGCGGGCCAGGCGCAGGGACAGGGACGGCCACCCTGGGCACCCCCTGCCCGCCCCCTGGCCCGCCCGCCCCCGCCCCTCATGCTGCCCCCGCTGCCGCCCCCGCCACCCCCACCCCACATCCCCCTCATCCCGCACCCCGTCCTCGACGAACTCAAAGTCAAGAACAACTACAACCCGCCAGAGTTTGACCTAACTGCGCCCAACGCGCGCTTCTTCGTCATCAAATCCTACTCTGAAGACGACATCCACCGCAGCATCAAATACGAAATCTGGTGCAGCACGGAACATGGAAACAAGCGCCTCGACACGGCTTTCCGCGAACGCGAGAAGGAACAAGGCATCGTCTACTTGTTCTTTTCCGTCAACGGGAGCGGACACTTCTGCGGCATGGCTCAGATGGTGAGCGCCGTGGACTACGATTCCAACTCCAGCGTGTGGTCACAGGACAAGTGGAAGGGGCAGTTCAAGGTGCGCTGGATCTATGTCAAGGACGTGCCCAATGTCCAGCTGCGTCACATCCGCCTGGAGAACAACGAGAACAAGCCGGTGACCAACTCGAGGGACACCCAGGAGGTGCCGCACGCCCGGGGCCTGCAAGTGCTGAGGATGATGCACGGCTATAGACACTCCACTTCTATCTTCGACGATTTCATCCACTACGAGAAGCGGCAGGAGGAAGAAGATCAACGGAAGGTTCCGGAACCACCGGTCCATCAGGGAGGATATAAAGATAACCATCACCAGGGTGGCTACGAGGGCAAGTCCCACCACGGAGGTGGCGGTGGTGGGTATGATAAGCACGACTCCTACGGTGGAGGAGGCGGTAAAGGAAACTATAACCGCGACCACGGCGGTGGTAACTTCAATCAGAGAGACCACGGAGGTGGTGGCTTCAACAAAGACCACGGTGGCGGTGGCTTTAACAAAGATCACGGTGGTTTCAACAAAGATCACGGAGGTGGCGGTGGATTTAACAAGGATCACGGTGGTGGCAGTGGATTCAACAAAGACCATAGTGGTGGTTTTAATAAAGACCACGGCGGCGGTTTCAATAAAGACCACGGTGGTTTCAATAAGGATCATGGTGGTGGCGGCTTCAACAAAGACCACGGTGGTGGCTTCAATAAGGAGCACCACGCCGGCGGTGGCTATAAGGAGCACGGCGGTGGCAACAACGGCGACGGCTACGGCGGGGGCGGTGGCTACAACAAGGGACAGCGCGGGGGCGATCGCGAGCAGCACGGGGGCTACAGAGACCAGAGGGGGGACCCGCAGGGAGGTAGCGGAGGAGGAGGCTACCGTCCACATCACGCCATGCACAAGGTTGGTTGTTCATTTATTCCCCAAATTCTTCTTTCTACTGACTAACTGACTTTAATGTCGCATTAGAACCCCAGCAATTTACCACTATGTGATCCCCATACTATCGGCCATTTTTCCCAACTTTTCAATAGATCAATCGTGTTAGTGCATGAATCGAATGACATTCGACATTTTGCTTGTCTTTTTTCACTCTGTTGACACATTTTAACTATTTTATTTTAACTTTTACTGAGCCAGAGGTTTCCGGTTATTTTATATTTATTTATTTAGCTGTACCCCTCCGTTTTAGAAAAAAACCATGTTTGTCCAACAAATGGCGATGGCAACAAGTGGTTCCTCTATCTTGATCGAAGAATTGCGTTTGGGAAGAGTGTAGTTGTGCATTAGAGGAATGTTGAGCCAAAATTTCGGCTCAACAGTTGATCAGTGGGATAGCGAACAACGTCCATTACGAATCCCCATTTTCAAATTCTCTTCAATTGATTTTCATTCGCTAATTATATGATTCTTTGCATTCTTCCTGTGCCTCTCACTTCAATTGTAATTTTTTTGTATGGTACGGGCTTTGCTATAAGCCTGACAGAGTTAATATTTCAGATTTACAATGTTCGAAACAGGCATATTAAAAAAATCATACGCCTTTTGAAATAATTCCACACTGTACGCACATTTCAAAACATAAATCATAATATTTTAGTTATACTCCTAAGGTTCTAGAAAGGCTCTGTTATAGGTTACAATACAATGCTTCCATGCCATATCTTCCTTTGTTTCTATTATATGTCCAACTGGCTCTGGGGCAGTTGGGACTCTTACGCTGTGAAGTGGTGGGCTTAATGTATGTTTTCTCTTGTTCCAGGACAGGGGAGAGGGGGGAGGAGGTCGAAGTGGGCGGGGTAGGGGTCGCCCCAACTAAACTAAAGTGTTGCAAACATCTCAAATTAAATATTTTGTGTGGTGTTGAAATCACCGACCGGATTAATTAAATATCCGTCGGCGATATATGTATTAACTGATTAAAAATTATATATATATATATGTATACATATATATTGCAACAAAAAAAACATTCATAATCAAAGTTACTAATTTGATAGTAAACACATCATCAAAAACTAAAAAAAAAAAAACTGTTAGCTAGAAAGTTTATTATGTATGTAAAAGTGCTTTTCTCAATCTGTTTTGAATTCTTGCAGAGTGCGATGAAAGATTTTCTAATACAGTGCTCACAAATTATTACCGGAACTTCAGTGAAATTTTAGTAACAAATAATAATTATAAACAGAGTGCTTTGTTGATACGGCCGACCGCAGAACTGTCGTTTCGCGTTTGTTTGTTATGTTAACTAAAGGACATTTTACATTGTTAATAATACCAACCTGTCATCTTTTATTTACATATTATATATAATAGGAGCGTTTTTTTGAAATATCCATAACTTCACTTCTGTCTACAGAAGGCTGTCCAATCTCTAAATACAAATTAAAAAAACTAAGGTACTTACGTGTTTGTTTCCTAGCATCATTTTGAAAATTTAACGCTAGGTTCTTGGTTATGCTGATTTAACCTTTCCCACGCAGCTCAGCAGATCAGCGGCTATCCTTGAACGTGGATGTCGCATTTGTAATTTCACTAAAACGTGCTGTGTCATAAAATAGATTGCATTGAAAAGGTTAAGATGTTTATTGTACGTAGGAGGCTTGGACAGATAACTAAATATCTGTATCAAAACATATTATCCTTCTGTTTACAATGCAAATTATTATTTCTTTCACTATATTTAATGTTGTCACATTTGCAATTCAATTCTGTGCGACGCTTGACAGGATTATTGACAATTTTAACTGTAAATTACATTGGTTAGCTTTTTTTTTGACTCAGGTTGTTGTAAATTAATAAATTTTATAATTTACGCTTAGCGCCTGTTTATTTTGTTATTTTATGTAAATAACAATTAATTGAAAAGCTTATTTCTAAATTCAATCATTTTTTTTGCTCCCTGTTTTTTTTTGGGGCAATGTTTGCATAACTATTATTTCTTGTAAAAATTATTACGAAACTTGTACATGCTTTGAAAAAATGTGCATCCTAAAAATGAGGGCTCCAATAATATCTTTTATCTTTTTATTTTAAAGAAACTGAAAGCTTTATTTGGGAACATCATTATACAATCTTAATCGATAATCTTGGAAGAAATGTAATTAATTTTGTATTTACGAATAATGATTGCGCTTTATGTCTTTACTCGATAATCCCTCAATGTTCATTTCTTAAATGTTGTTTTTCCTTCCTTAAGAGTTTGTGTAATATTCGTTTCTGTACATGAGTTGAAGTAGTAGTGATTTGATGCTTATATATATACATGTATAAATTGGTGTTCTGTATCCATGGCTCTTGGATTGTGGATTTCCGGTATGAATTTTATATGATATAAACTAAAGAGTCGCAGAAAATGAAATAAAAAATTGATAGTTAATTTAGAGAGATCCCACTTTTCGGATCGAGTTCAATGCACCCCGAACAATGTTAAAGTTTTGTGGACAATGATGTAATGCAAGTAAGGTGGTAATAACAATGTACGTGACCCGAGTGCGACTTCTCAGAAGAAACATTCTTGTGAAATCAACAGACATTTAAAACAAACAAATAAGTAAAATTTAAAAACTATTAAATGGTGGTTGTTGAAAACATCTAATAGCTAGGCAAAAAAGTTACAAGTGAAAGCCGGAGATAAATAAATAATAGATGTGAACTATTTAAATTACGATAAACATTTGAAAGAAAGTTCGGAGTGTTTTTTCTCATCACCGTTTGTACGCAGACCCAACGAACATCAATAGGTTTTTATTAAATAAATTTAACAATTAACAATCACCGAAGCAAGACCAAAATCAAGTGCTGGGTTGGGTTCCTGAGTTTTAGCATATTTCAACAGACATTTTAAACGCGACAGAGATTGCGTAACCCTGTTTTTGGACATTTATAATGAATATTGAATATTAAAGTGAGGTGTTTTTATGCTTAGACTATGTGATTTGGGTGCTTGTGTGTTATGCTGACACCATTCTCAGGTATTCCATTCAAAATTGACCAACCTAACCCTGAAATGATTATAAAATTGGAATCTTTTTTAACCTACAGAACTCGAGTCATATTTCAGTATGTATCAACCTAATAACCTTAGTCATTTTCACGTCATCTTGATGTGATATCAGAAAATGGCATACCTACCTACAAAACTGCCTATATTTCATTATCAACCTTTATAACCACAGTCATTTTCACATCATCTTGATGTGATATCAGAAAATGGCATACCTACCTACAAAACTGCCTATATTTCATTATCAAACTTAATAACCACAGTTGTTTTCACGTCATCTTGATGTGATTGAATGATAAATTAGTAACACTGGAGCGGTCTTTGGCAATATTACCACAGAAAAGTATGAATTATTTCTCTGATTGTAAAGATATTACAGACAAATGAGACAAGTTGCTAAATTATTGCCACTAAAAATACACGAGGAAAAGGAGTTGGCGTAACACACAAGCACACTATAATTTGTTATATCCATTTCAAAATTTATGCGCCAATATTCTGGCTGGAGCATTACTAAATTTGTACCCTTTGTATAAAGATCAATGTATTATTTCAATTTATATAATCCTATTTTGGATTCTGTTAAAAATCCACAAAATGAAATCTTATTTTCAATTTTTGAATCTCTTTCTCCTGTTCAAAATTATTTTCACAACTTATTTCAATTCAAATAATGAAATTATTACGTCTGTACCTTTCCATAGAAGGTAACCGCTGAATAAAAAACAATTATAACCAAATGGTTAATTGATTTTTTTTATTATTGTGTTTATAAAGTACAAAATATCACAGATTAACGATGAATTCAATATATTCTGTTGTTTTTTTTAAATGAATATCATAAAAACACTACCTGATTTTATACTAATTAATAAAAATGACATCAAATTGGTTACGGAATCGTGATATTAAAACAAAGCTTATCTGTCCCCGTAAAATAAAAGCAGAACCTTGTAATAAAACAACTTTTGTATTTTTTCACATGATTTGTAAAATTACCTGTAAAGATTTTATACGCATTTTTTGTTATGATGACATAATTTGCAGTCACTGATGATAATTATGGGCCATTAGCACAGATATAGAATACCTAGGTCGACCCTCCAGAGCGATAACCACAATTGACTAATCAGGTCTGAGCGATGAAAGGTCACTATGTATTCTATATCGATGGTGACTGGATACTTGGTAGACTGCGCTATTTGTTACAGTAATATGGATGATGCACATATTGAATAGTTACTTGTACAGAATGGGGTAATTAAATAAATAATGATATGAAATGTATGAAATTGATTGGATTTCAGTCCAAACTCTCTGGCCTATGCTTTAAAAACGATATTATTAACTGATTTTTTTTTCATAGGTTCAGATCCGACTAGTGGGAATTACATGTTGAGCTAAATAAAGCATTCATTAGATGTTATTACTATGAATTTTATTTAATTTCCCATATCGCTGTTTCAATCATACATAATGCTGATCCAAGAAGTATATTTTAACGATTTGCAAAAGGAATTGTGACACAATGAGGAACTGCAGTCCTATAATGAGTGTATAATTAATTTATAATGTTTTCATTTTTCGGATTTCCCAAAAATGCATCAAATCTGTGGAAGGAACCCGTGTCACTAGTCAAAAAGCCTACTTTTTTTCAACCAGGGCTGTATTTTGTATGGGAGTGAAACTTTTTTATTCTTAAGATTACCCACTTTGAACATTGAAGAACACTATGTAAAATGTTAGCATCTCGTCACTAATGTTGTCGACAACATTAGTGATATAAATGCATTCATGATGGCACCTGATAAACAATACACCGGTG
Organism: Hesperophylax consimilis; assembly: GCF_061612785.1. NCBI lineage: Eukaryota > Metazoa > Arthropoda > Insecta > Trichoptera > Limnephilidae > Hesperophylax > Hesperophylax consimilis. Next base: position 8,976,415 of record NC_142861.1, on the reverse strand, counting down.
TTTAAAAATCTGCATTAAAACATTTTCGTCAGTTCAAATATTAATGTTGACCAGAGTTGCCAATGCATGTGCTCTAAAATACCCACAAGAGACAAAGAGATTTTCTAATTCCCCACAAGTTCCAAAATGACGCGAAATTCTATTGAAATTAGCTTTTATTTTCTAGCCATTTTTCCTGTGTTCAGGCTTTAAAAATAGATGTTTTGAAAACTTGCTGCAAACGAAAACTAAATACATATAGTACATTCTCACAATTATTATCAATTTAATTTTTCAATATGGTTGCATAATCAAGAAATGCCCAAATCCCTGCATTTTCCCCACAAAAAAATTCTTACCGCATTAAAAACCTTTTCTTGAAAAATCTTAGAAATTACCTGTAATTTGAGGAATTCTTTACAAATTGGCAACCCTGATGTAGAAAATTTAAACCATAGATTCTTACTGACCTAGACTGGTTATTAATCAGCAGATAAGTCAGACCAACCAAAAGGTGTGTTTTAATGACATTGTGGTTTCTAATTTTTTAAATGGCCATTTATAAATTCTACGTAGGTATAATAATATATAATACAACTTAGAATCAGCTCTTGTTGCTCTATGAATACATTTATTTTTACCATAATATATGCATTGCAGTTCCTTATAGTTATTATGATTATGTAGGATTCATACTAGGGTCATGATTTCACTACCGAGCTGAAGACGATGAACAGGATGGAAGACTGGTTGTCCTCAGCTTAAGCTGAGTTTTTATTTCACACTTTTACAAAATATTAAGGGGAGCTAAGGAAGAAGTGTAGATTTTAAAGTCCCGCTGATGGTTTGCATTGTGGCATTTAGTCAAACCATGGAAGTGTGGGCGCTTCTAGTCCATACTGGAGAACAGTATTCAGCTGTTGAGAAAACCAGGGTAATACATAGATGTCGCTCTTGGCGTGTTGGCGTCGCGTCCCTAGCTAATTCTAGCTAACATAATAACTTGAAGTTGAGCCTCTTCCTAGTTTTTTTGCTCACTGTTTCCATGTGTTGTGAGTAGTTCACACTCCTGTCCAAAGTAATTCCCAGTTAGCGGGAGTGGGGGTCATGGTAAATATTTTCTCCATCAAACTGAACACAGTTTGGTATTCGCCTGAAATGCTAAGAAGGAAAGCTGTCGCAACTGTTTTCGACCCATTTGGCTTTAATCGCCAATTGAAGAAATATTCTTCCATTGCCTTTAAGTCGGAATGAAGGGTTTTGGCTTGAGCTGTGACGGCGATGTCATCTGCGTAGGCATATTTTCTGCCTTCATTGTGAGGAAGGTCTCCGGTGTAGATGTTAAAAAGTGATGAGGCTAGCACTGACCCTTGAGCAAAGCCATTATTATACCGAATTACACAATCAAAATTTTGCCTTGAGCACTAAAAAAATTTTTGTCGTAGTTTAATAGCTGACGAGTTTGGCTTCAGTTTAACTCCAATACTTTAGTCTGCTACACCTGCTAAACTTGGCGCAGTTTCAGCAATCCGAGAATTCCTCCATCCAGATGTCGGTTTGTAACCTAGTGGACATTGGCTTCTTGAATGCCACGTGCACCGATAGTCGTTTATTGACTTCTCAATTCGTCGTCGTTAGCGTCAAGAGAACCAAGCCACAAAATCATAAAGCTGAGAAAACAGCGGACGAAGATTTAAGTTAAATACAAAAAAATGTATTTTGATAAAATCTCTTGGCTGAATGTTGAAAGGAACAGATGGCAAGGATAGCACACTGGTGTGATAGTCAAAAGACTAAGGACGGGTTGTTTCGGAGAATTTGAACAATTCATCAAATTTCAACGTTCATTTTCGGGTTCTGTGAAAGACTTATTCAAGTTCTGTTTTTATATCATTGTAGGCTAGTTGCTTGACAAAACTGAAATAAAAACAGAACTTGAAAAAATCTTTCACAGAACTTGAAAATGAACGTTGAAATTTGAACAATTCATCAAATTTCAACATTCATTTTCAAGTTCTGTGAAAGATTTTTTCAAGTTCTGTTTTTATTTCAGTTTTGTCAAGCAACTAGCCTATAATAATACAATAACATAACTTCAATAGAACTTTCACAGAACCCGAAAATGAACGTTGAAATTTGATGAATTGTTCAAATTCTCCGAAACAACCCGTCCTTAGGCATCTTATGCCTGAATCTTTGGATGGTTTTGTGTACTTAACTCAAGTTTGTGGCTTGCGTCCCTTGATAATTTTATAAAATACAAAATTTTGTGAGAAGACTTATGTGAATATTATTCATTAGCTAGCTGTGCTAAAGGTAGGGTTCTAAGCACAGTGTCAGTGACGAAGGTGTTGCCGCTTCGCTTCCGAGGATCCTGACACTATTACCGGCGGACTCCAGTCATACTATATGGTTGTTATAAAAAGCTCGTCATTTTCCTTAGAAAAATCTTCAAAATCATCCATAAAAATAATTACAAATAAAACCTATAAATTCACCACTGCAGCATGCGCAAACGCAGCTCTGTCACTGCTGGTGCGCGTCAGTGACGCGCATTATTGATGCTGTGTCAGTATCGCTGTATTCGAATAAGCTCCTATACATTTATAGCTCATACTACGCTGTGCACGAAACTCTACCTTTAGGAAACTGTGGGACAATAAAGTCAGGTGTTTGACTACGTTAGTCTAGTGCGAGACAGATATATTATAGTAGTATAAAAGCACATGTACAGCTCGACATTTAAGTGTAGAAAACAAGCATATTATATTTATAGAAAGTAGAGAAAATCGATGTCTCGTAATCAAGTTGTATAAAATAAATTTTCAGGCGCTTACATTGCTAACGCTGGCTAAACCTTATAGATACATCAGAATAATGTACTTCGGAATTGTATATCTTAAAAAAGTATACAGAAAAGTCTGCGATGGTATATGTCTCCTAAGCATAACCCCCAGCAACGAAGGGTAGTTATATTAATAATTACGAAATGTTATTATAACATAAACAATAGAATCTGAAGTAAATGTGTGTAAGACTGGAGCAGGGCTGGTCCTGTGCAGGCGCCATTGGCGGAGCAGTCCACTCCATACTCTGACTTGCCAAGAGCCAACGTGCTGATAACAACACCTAACACAGCGCCCTCGAGGTTTTTACTGGCTCAGAGCCAGCTCTGAACTGGGGCAAAGCTACTGTAGTAATGAGTACACCAGAGAAAAAAACTGTTTGTCATACATAATATTGCTTTTGACTGGCTGCACAGAATGCTGATTAGTATATATCTCAAGTTGGAGGTCTAAAATTAAAAAGCAGTCTACTGTTCTGTTATAGTTAAACATAGTAATTTATGGTACACCAGCTGCCAACAAACAATTCATCTAAAGCAGTGGTTCCCAATTCGCATTTCCCGAGTACCCCTTGTAGCCAAAATGTCCATGCAGTCGTGCAGTGCGTGTGCCTACTCCTGGGGATAAATTGTGCTTCCTTAATTAGGAACCGCTGATATAAAGCAAAAAGTGTTTTTTGTATTTTAAGTGTAATCTTGAAAGCGAAGATTATAAAATTTTCCGCCATCTGTAGGCATCTATTGAAACTATCTTCTTTGGTGACGTTAGAAGTTGATTTATGAGTGACATCTATTAAAAAGTTCCTAAACTCTTTTCAGGCGTTTTTCATATTTTAGCAATAATGTTATAATGATAACTTTAAATTTCTAGATGGCACTTTCCGTGAACACCAGCGATCCTAGCGGACACTTTTAATCTCATTAATTCCTTAAATATGGCCTCTCGCGGACGCCTGGTATGTGAAAGCCGCGACAGTGGGTGAATTGTATAGTGGGCACTGTGATATTTACACATTTCTTCACTGAAGATGAAATATGCTTTCGGCCGAAATGCAGAAAAGTGTCTCCGTTCAAGTAGACAGTGACTTTGCATTGCTTCTTCCCGGCGGGGTGTACGAAATCAAAAAGATGGAACCCCGATCCCGTCTCCGAAGGTTCGCCTTTATTTGTCTATTCCTCGGCATATTCGGGATATTTGCCTTCGGATACTTTTGCCCAGATCAGGTAAATAAGAAACAAACTTGTGATCCGTTAAAAAAGATGCGCAAAATTAATTTGTGTTGATATCCGTGCGAAATAAAATCGTTTGTTTTGATTGTTTACATTGTTTATTTACTTGCCACAATCAGGTCTGTGCTTTATCTACCCGGGAGCGGTTTGCTGATGTTTCTCTCGCTGGTTTCCAAGATAACCTGGGCAGACCCTTGCCCGGGACGCTTTCCAAGCCAGGCCTAAGCTACGATGACGTTTTGCATGAAGACTTCCAGTTTAACATTGATGGGCATGATGTAATGGTTTTCCTACACATCCAAAAGACTGGAGGGACGTCGTTTGGGAAGCATCTGGTGATGGATCTCGACTTGAAGGTACTGTTCAACTTTTATTTTGCCAAACAATAATGGAGTTAACCTATGCCAAGTTTTTTTTCTACCCACCTCTATTTTTAGTGTACTTTTTATCTTAAGTTCAACAGCTACTCAAAAATTTTATCACTGATTAACAAGAAAACTCTGATATTTCTCATTGAATTGTTGTAATATAATTTAAAAATATTACATTTGTAGTAACCTTCAGTAATAGTGACAGACCATTGCGCTGTTTGAACAATTCAAATAAAATGATTTATTCAACATTTGATTAATAGTAATACATTTACCCTAACATACATACATTTTTTACTATTTATTTCCATTTTATTTTTTTATAATTTTGAATGCTGAATACCTGCACATCTTAATTCAGTCTGGTCTCTGAGGCGGCCGGGATATGTTTATAAGGCCAATATAAATTTGATATTAAAACATAAAGTTAATTTCTGTTAGGCTACATAACAGAACTGAATTTTTTTACGATTTGTTGCTTAGATCTTCGATCGAATCTAATAATCCTTTTACAAGAATTTGGTCGCCAGTTTGAAAGACCATTAAACATCTCCATGTCTGTTTTGTTTCCTTTAATTTATATTTCGAGTTTAATTAGTATTAGGTAGCCCCTTACCCAACTACAATGCAGTTCAGTGAAATAATGCCTAGCTAGGTTTTAGAAGTTTTGAACGCATTTCAATACTGTCCATGAAATTCCTAAGTAACACGTAATACCACAGAAATTTAGGTGCTACTGCAATTTAGGTTCACACAGGTCTAGTGTCTAGTCTTGTGTTTGTTCTCATATTTATAGAATGTTCATATATCTAGTATAAAAAAATCACGAAAAAGAATGATTGTTATTTTTTCTGTGCCTCTATTTACTATGAAAAATTAAGTGGGTTTAATGTTTCGAGATGTCTTCATTTTAGTTTAGAGTTGAAGTTAATTTGGTTCCTCAGGCCTCTTGCCATATTTTGACAGAAGGTCGGAGTATTTCAGCTTTGCAATACAAATCCAAATAAATAGAATATTTCTGAATGTATCCGAAAACTACTATTTTTGAAAGGTGATAAAACACGCTTTAGAATTTCATTATTAGATATGAAAATATAATTTTTGAAATATAAAATTTTTGAATTCAAACGTAAACTAAAAATGGCTCACCTAACGTTCTTTGTAATTAAAATTACTGATAACGAAAAAAATTATTAAAAAACACGAATTTTACTAGACAAATGTATTAAAATAAAACCTATTGATTTACCTTAATTACTATAGAAGGAAAATGACTGCATTTGGGAAATTTTTAATTTTAGCATTTTTATCTTACATTTTATTTATGTAAAAAAAAATCGCTTTCGTTGTTTGGGATGACAGTCATTTCAAATAATTTCTGTCAATTGGTATGCTTGATTCTACATAAGTGGCTAGAAAACTAACAGCTGGAGACAATTGTACAAAGTAAATTATAAAATATATATATAATGTAATTTAATATTCTGGCAAAATAGTTTGTACCTAAAAAGTATAAATTATTTATTTAGGTATTATATTTATTATTTTATTTAACCTAACCTAACCTATCGTAACCTAACCTAACCTAACCTATCCTAACCCAACCTATCCTATCCTATCCTAACCCAACGTATCCTATCCTATCCTAACCTAACCTAACTTATCGTATTCTATCCTATCCAAACTTAACCTAACCTAACCATTTAAAAAAATATTACTTTATTTATAAAACATGCCTCGGAGAGATATTTATTTATAAAACTCATGTTTTATAAATAAATATCTCTTTATTTATAAAACATGAGTTCGGCCATAATAGTACCTACCTAATTTGCATAGAGTTAATGGTAAAAATTCTAGCCACTCATATGGTATCAGTAATACCAACATTATTAAAAATTATTATCAAAATTATTTTGACTGTCATCCCATACAACGAAAGCGATTTTAATTAAAAATTAAAATACTCAAACTAAAAATTTCCCAAATGCAATCGGTTTTCTTTTATAGTAATTAAGGTAAATCAAAAGGTTTTAATTTAAAAATATTTCATATTAGCCGTGGCCAGCGATCCCGAATAATTACCAAAGATTTTATTAGAAAAATAATAAATTAATGAGACCATATCCATAAAAGTGTCTTCTTGTAAATCTGTGTTTTATTGTGTGAAAATATTTTATCAAATTATGTACAATACATAGACATATGAATATTAGTAGACCTGCCCTAAGTGATTAAAAGCGTATTATCCCCACTCCCCATACCGGTTCCATTGAGCCGGCTGTTCTCGCGTACGGCCTCAAGTGATATTTGAAAACGTGACGTCATCATTCTTGTGCGAACTATGGTCGAGGCATCATCGGTTCATTTTACGAAATAACACGGCAAAATGTTTACTTGTACTATGAAAACTGGTAAAAATAGATGCGAAAAAAGAGAATAAACCCAATTTTCGTATTACATTCCATATATAAGCATTATTTTATTTTATTTTAAGCATATTCACATCGTATAATATGAATCAGTTGTTACTATCACATCGAGAAACGTCTGGACGCGAAACACAAAGCTGGTTGGTTGCTGGGAAGTAAATTATGAACATTTATAAAAGTGTCTTAACTAAATACTCTGAAACTAACTACGACTCTGAATATAGAAGCTGCCTTACTTTGCCGAATTTGGACTTCGCAAATTTGTTCATAACGTGGCGAGTAATTTGCGCTCTCATGTAAAAATGTCTATTCATTCAAAGCAGATTTTACTTTTAAGAAGTAAATGGTGATATTATAATGCGAGATGCCTATTTACTGTCAGATTGATTTATTGACGAATCACAGTCATCTTCACTCCCTTCGTTCTTCAACAGTTGATTTTACCCCTCGCCTTTATCTTCTCGTCTATTAATTCCTATGTCTGTGGTACAATACAATATTACAATAAATTTAAATACAAATAAAAAAATGATAAAAATAACTAAAAACAATGTTTACACTACATAATTGAATTCGGGTCCAATTAGACCCCGTGTATTCTGTATACAAAGTTTAAATTATGTATACCAGTTAAGTGTTTAGTCAATAGACCAATGGCCCTTCTCAACTCAGTATGACCTGTTAATTTATAAACTATTTTGGGTCAACTGACATCAATTATTGTTCACCTATTGCTTTAGATAGGTTTGTGTTATTGTTACTATGGACATTGATAAGAAAGTGCACTTAATTAATGATAATATTTGTGTACATTTACGCTTAGATGCATCTGTAAATAGTAAAAAATCAAAGTCGCTATCCGCGTCTGTTTGTTTGTGCGCTTAGTTCAGAGGTTCCCAAACTTTTTTGCCCCGTAGACCACTTGCCAAATTTTTTTTTTTTCCGTAGACCCCCTGCCTGCCGAATATTGAATTTTCCTAAAACTATTAACGTCCCATATGATAATTATTTATTTTTTTAGTAAAAATATCCCCTTGTCTGCCCAACAACCGGGTGGCGGTATAGTTGCTCTGTATTTACATTGTGCAGACAGGGGCACCCTTGTGAGGTATTACACCAAATGAAAATGAAGCAGGATAAGCAACGGGAATTTCTTTCTGTAGCTGGCCCTACAGAACTGTCCCTTAAGTTCTTTGTCAGTGCTTATTCCGGTCAGTTCTTCTTGTCACATGATATCCGATTCTTCAACGTTGCATTTCCATAGTCAAAATGTCCTCAAACTTAGTTTTGAAGTCTGTGTGACGTGCAGTAAGTCAGTACTAGGAAAATTCGCGGCTTCCAATGTGCAATGTTTTGCTTGAACATATTAATTCTGACGAGAAAAGGAATGTAGACTCTATTTATATACCTCAATTAATAACTTTACGAAATATAAAAATACAAATATCAAATAAGTAATTTCTCAGTCTATTATATTTGTGTTAGGTCTATTGTGTCATTTACGGAACTCCTAAATGTTAACTTGAGGTAAATGGGGGTCCGCTCATATGTGCCCCCATTTGAATCTCGTGGACCCCCAAATTTTTTTCTCGCTACATAGACCCCCAGAATGCCGATATCGACCTCTGGGGGTCCATATAGACCACTTTGGGAACCTCTGGCTTAGTTCTTCTAAACTACGCAAAGGATTTTGACAGCTTTTACTATCATTTAAAGAATTTCTTGATGCGATGCTAATGCGAATGGTAGCAGAAGTCGGGGACGCCCAAGGAAAACATGGCACGATCAGGTGAATCACATAATCGAGTCGGGCCATGTCAAGAGTCAGAATAATAGAGGAGTATGTATGAGACGATGTATGAATGCGAATTAGGCAAGAAGTGTGTGCCAAGACCGAGTTATTTGGCAGTTCGTCCTCTCTGCCTACCCCTGCGGGAAACGGCGTGATGGTTAGTTAGTTAGGTTTATAAATATATAATACATACATGCATATTATATTTATAGCTAGCCCTAATTAATTTAATTAATTAACTTCCGCTCTTTTCGATCTCATATTAGTAATAAAGACTCTGCAAAGTTCTTCAATATACAGACGTTAACTTTCCGAAGAAATATAGCAGATTCGGTAATGTTATTTAAAATTACACACAATTTAATCGATAGTCCAGATCTTCTTCAACGCCTATTATTCCATGTTCCCAATCGCAACAGCAGACAGTCGCTTACTTTTAATCTCCCTCATTGTAAGACCAATTCCAAACAAAACTCATTTATTTACAGATCCACACATTCATTTAACTTAAATTATTACCATATTGACATTTTTAACTCGACTTTACTCGACATAAAACAAAAACTCAATAATCAACAAAACTCAAACTAGAAGTTCAATTGCTATATATTCCCGTCCTTTGCCTCTTAATCCTTATCCTATATTTCCCCCCCCCCCACCCACCTTTATTTTAATATTTTCTAACTAAACAAGAAATTAATTTAAGAGAACATCTCTATGACATTGTACACCTTACCATTAACTATTCATCAGTGGAAAGTTCATAATTGGCATAATTAACTATACATATTATTATTGTATCATTGTATAGTTAAAGATTTGCTGTCAACTTTTCCTAAAATGTATAAATAAATAAATAGAAAGTAGAGAAAAGTCTCCGAGCAACATCGAGTACACGTTATCTAGTAGTATTATAAAATATTAACATACCAAGAAAATCATGGTATGTAACTTGACTTTGTGAGATGAAAACTGTTAAATTTTCTTTCAACGGAATCAAAAAATAATATTACTTATTTGAAATGTAGAATAAAAATAATCGCTTTTTAAAATAGTATATTTTAGGTAGGTAGATACTGTCGCTTGTTAAAACTTATTTTTTGTGTGAATACCGCACAAGAGTCCTATTTTTTGTGTGAATAACGCACAAGAGTCCTATTTTTTGTGTGAATAACGCACAAGAGTCCTATTTTTTGTGTGAATACCGCACAAGAGTTCTATTTTTTTTTTATGTGACATTTCACAAGATCGCCTCCAAGACATGGTAACTATTTCGCCACCACCAAGATGGGTAGCGTTGTGAGGTGAGTTGACTTTGAGTCGAAGAAAGGACCCGTTCTGGTGAAGCCAACATTAACTAATATTAACCTCTCAGACAAAGACATTTATTTCCTGTGTGTTCCTTTGAGAACTGTCAAAACGTGATAATTTTTGTGTTATTTACGAGTTTTGCTAAAAGCTTCATAACTCACGTTTTGGGAAACGTAGCCTCATTCTAAAAAATGTTTTGGAAAGATTATGAAATCCACTATTGTATTGTGTTGTTATACGTAAATATTTGCGTTTCTAAATATACATTTTACGAAAACGTCAAAAATATATAAAAATCGCTGACCATTATTTCAAAGCCGTGAAAAATGTACTTTTTTCTGAGTATCATAAAGAAATAACACTTTATATATTGAAGAAATATAATTAAAAACTATTAGTCACCTCAAAATATTAACCGTCCAAACAAAAATATTTTTAATAAATTATTTAGAAACGCAATAAATTATGAACGAACAAGATGACAGATCCAATCGGCTTAGATAATGCACCTCTACGTTCCATAGATATTCTTGAATACAGACGCGTAGCGTTATTCATTATCGATACTCTGTTTTTTAAATCATGGCAATCCGTATACTAGTGATGGAAATAAATCGATTTTTGTAAAATCTCGCGCGTTTACGTGAAAAGACGTTCTAATGTCTTGACCGCTATTATCATATTTACGTCTTTTGACGTTCTAATGTTCTGAGTGGTTAACATTACTTCCCAACCTTCCTCCTCCCATCCCCTTTCCTTCCCCACTATCTTCAGCCTCACATATTGGGAGGCGGGTTTCGGTACCGCCGCCCCGGGAACCATTTATTGGATAACCAACACCTCTGTCATAGGCCACCCCAAGTGGTTCGCTACGTTTGGTGATTGAGCAGGAGTGCCCGGGTTCATCGGGTGAGGTGTGTTCAGGATGCGTCTGCCCGCCAGCTGCGTGATGTGCCAGATCGAAAGAAACCCTAGATTCCTTCCTTTCCTTAAAAAAAACCCCCACACACCATCCCAAAAGTCTAAATAATAATAAACTCATATTACCTCTGAATATTATAATTTTACTTATATCGCAATATTTCACTACAAATCCAAACATTTTGAAAGTGTTTATTTTTTGACACTAACCATGCCTTTTTCCAATATATCATATTTATAATATAATAATTAGTATGAGGTTGAGTTAGTGGGCGATACAAATACAGAACAGCTGCCCACAAGCATTTAAAACAATAATAAACACATGCTGGGAAATGTTACACCCGTTATGTAAACATTACTCCTATTTTTGGTCTCAAACATTGCTTTTTAAGATAAAGGGTTCGTAGAACAATGACAATGGTCTGAAGATTTTTCTTTTCATTAGATTCACTGCATTGTTTATTAGTCATTAAGAATGTCAAGACCACCAAGCTAGGCCACGTCCGTGTTGTAGTGGTTGATTAAATATAAAGTACATTAAGGCGATGCACTACGTCGTGTAATATTTTAAATTGAGCCGCTATCAATAACAACCCTTACGTAGATGGCGATAAGGTTTAAATTCCCACTTAACACCATCCGCCTGTTTTGATTTATGCAAGAAAAAAACTTGGCCAAAAAGTGCCTTTTATTTTATTTTGTGGATGTTCAGGCATAAATATTTAATTTTTTTTCGATCATTTTATAAATAACTTAATTTGCCACATTATACAATAAAATCATAACCGAAAATGGGTTCGTAAGTAGGAGTTTTTGAACTTTAAAGCAGTTTTCATAGGCCTTTACATTATTTTTTTCTTGGCTTATAAAAAGTCTTATCTAAAAAATACTCAATTATTTCAAAGGCCAAGATGTATTCTACTCGCAGTATTTAATTAAAGCATCTGAAACATTTCTAGGCGACCAAATTTTCAAACCAAAAACACATGATTTTGCATCACTACGTATGGCATCGCCTTAAATTACAATATAACATATGTACACAATATCATTACAAATTATAATACATACAACTTATACATAATATTTAACACTAACCACTGCCATAATCAATAGTATTACTAATACAGAGTATCTCTGCTTAGTAGCCAGGTTTTCAGCATATATCTGAATCTCTGAGGTAATTTGCAATTTTTTATATTGCTCGGTAACATGTTGAATATTTTAGGCACGTTGAAAAAAAAAATTCGTTGATCTTTCTTAGTTAAGTAGGTAGGTATTTCAATACCTACTTTACAAATCTGAAGATTTCAAAATAAATTTTTGGTTTCGATTTATTAAATAAAATAAAATTAGAAATATTATTTCTTGAACGCAAGGTCTACTGTTTACAGAACTACTAGTGTTGCAGTTAGGTCTGGGTCTGATATATTAATAACTAATTAGCTAACTAACCATCACGCCATTTCGCCACAGGGGTAGGCAGAGAGGACGGACCGCCAAACAACTCGGTCTTGGCACACACTTCTTGCCTCATTCACATTCTTACATACTCTTCTATTATTTTGACTCTTGACATGGTCCGACTCATGAGTATTTTATTCACTTGATCGTGAATAAAATTACAAACACGAATAAACAATACTTTAATTTCTCAGGCCTCAGCCATATTCTGTTAGAAAGTCGGAGTATTTCCGCTTTGCAACAAAATCCAAATATGGAAATGAATATTTTTTAACATATCCAAAAAATTAACCTGATTTTAAAAGTTGTTAAATTCACTTTCAAATTTTATTGTTAGAAATATTAAAATTTTGAATACAAACATAAAAAAATACTTAAAAAGGCTCACTTTACGTTTTTTGTAACTAAAATGACTTAAAACGAAACAATTTTATGGGTTGAAATTTTATGCTTCGCGAGTTCTAATTCTTTACTTTTTGTGTCATTTAAAAAAAACCATAACACATGTCGTATAGTTTTGTTTCATAGTGGTTTAGTGAAAATTTACATTAGTTTATGGCAGCGAGAAATAAAACAATAGTTAGTTATGTATTGTTTAATTAGGGATTCGAAAATAAAGGATCATTGTTACAAGTCAAGGCATTTTTTTTTTGTTGCGTCATGACACTGTGTTATTTTTCTAGCAGAATGTTATCCTGTACAACTCTCGGAAGTGCAAAAATCTACTTGGTTTTTTTTTTAACCTATATTTGAATTCAGATAGGCGATTAAATATTATCCTGTTAACACCGTAGAATATCATAATACGATTTCTTTGAATGAATGTAAAATCAACACAAGTCTTATTTTTGAATTAAAAATATTTTTTTTGTAATCTTTCTTCATCTGTAAATCAAATTAAAATGCCTTATAACTATAATTCCGAATAATGAAATGTAATGGAATACTCCATCTAAATAGTGTTGATGCTCCTATGCCAAATGCCATGGGCCTTTCGGGAGCAAAAGAGACTAATTTCTTTTGTGGTATGCGAAAAATTTCTGAGTTGTAGAGTGGAAGAACCCATGCTTCTTTGCCACGGGTCCTACGTCCAACGGGGGCGAAAGGAACAAGTACGTTTTGTTGCTTACCTATTTATGTTCTGATATTGATGTCACTGGAATATTGATATCATTGAGGGCTTAGTATTCTTAGGATATTTATTTATTATTACACGCTCTAATGGGCTTTTACACACTACAAATTTTAATAGTAGAGTATCACAGTTATTATAAATTCTACAAAATTAAAACAATAAAGGAAACATAATACAATGAAAAAAGAAAAAATATTAAATGTTACATCAAAAGCATATAATAAAATAAGATACATTAGTAAAAATGATAAGAAGTCTCGCCTAAATAGATATTCAAAATAAAAATATATATTTTGTGGAAATTATAGATGTCTATTTGTGTCTCGATATATAAAAGAATTGAAATAAAAAATATTTATATTGATTATTTTTAAGATGAAATATATCTCCCAGATCAGAGTATTTATTTCCGAGACTGTGAAGTCTTGGAATCGGGGAATCCAAGACAGTGTCCTGGTGTTGTAAAAATAAAAGGGTAGTAAATTTCGGCAAGATCTTTTGGGTATGTGGATGCTGATTAATTGGAGTAACTCAGGACAGTCAATTTTGTAATGAAGTATTTTATGTAGTACTATTTAATCTGTGTTTATTCTTCTTTCTGAAAGTTTTAATAGGGACAATTTATCTAGTAAGATAGATTGTCATGTAATATCTGACGTTACGAAATATTTAATATCGCCGGTATCGGTATAATATTTGATATTAATTGTCGGCGCTGTATTGTATCGTTCCAAGTTTCAACTCCTGTTCTGCACAATATGCTCTGAGTTCTCAGACTGTTAGGTACATTATATTGGTATTATTTTCGACTGATACTGGTACTATTGATTGATTGCATTTAGAGACTAAAAGTGATTACGGCAAACTTTTATAAGTTTTGGAAATATAAACAAAACCCATTTTTGGTCAATAATCCAAGATAATAAATAATATTAATAATGATTGGATGCATTAATGCAACGCCGTTTTTGTAAAAAATCACCGCTCAACTTATTATTAAATTATTTTCAATAATAACTTGGTATCAAGAAATCGCTTAAAAAATAATAATCAATAATGTCTAAAAAATAATTATATTTATTCACTACAAAAAGTACCCACCCACCCAATCATTTAATTAATATATTATACATTATCTGGGAACAATATCTTAATACCGACAGACCAATATATCATATATCATAATTCCATCCGGCGATTTTCAACTGTTGAAAATAACGCCGACGTTGACGCAACCATAATTGATTATTTCTAGTGATTTATTAACTCAGGTCTGTTTTAAGTGCTTAATTCTCAATACTCGATGAAACCTCATTCATCACATATGTTATTATATTTTTTTAGATAATATCTAGTAATATCTACACATATTCAAATTATCATAAAGCATTAAACATTATAAAATATCCAAGAATTTCGAATTTTGATGCTAATAGACGCGAATAGACGCGCGACCATCCAGTACCAAGTACAATTAAACTAAACGTATAGGAGATTGACACGATACTAACAAAAAAGGAATCCCTATGAACGGATGGTTCCCCGGATCATTGAAGTATTATGATTATCTCTATGCCCCACACACGTAATAATAATCCTATAATAAAGTTGAAACTGTTGGAAGACGTTGGTTTTGGTGTTGAAAACATTACCCTGTTGAAATATTAAAGACATTGAAGATGTATTTTGCTTGTCACCGATAAATTCGCTTGTTGCTTGGCGCTACGAATCGGACGTGTCAGATGGGAAAATCTAAAAAAACGTGTAGTATGTAGGTACGTTACCAAAATACCATTCCAAATTAGGCATAATATGGTTCACGAAGTGTGATCTCTTGACCCTTTTGATTTAACAGGCCAACACTGTTGAAAACAATAGGTACAAAATGTAGCTGTTAGGCGGCCGACATTGATAATTATCAATAGGTTATTTTTTGCTTGTCGTTGATAAATTTGACTTTCCCTTGGCGCTGCGTATCGGCCGTATTGGATGTAAAAATAAAAGAACAACGTCTAGCAGGAGTTGCATAACCAAAAGACCATTTGAAATATCGAGTAATGTTGTTCACGAAGTGCAAACTCTTAACCTTTTTATTTATTAGGCAGTTGAATCGTTGAATAATATTCGTAGGTATTATATTTCAAGGTGACCGGATAAATCATCAAAATGATAATTCATAACATCTTTAAAAAGTTATAAAATGTCATGGAAAGTGATGAAACAAAAACTTTATTAACTCGGTTAAGTAGGTTAGGTCAGGTTAAAAAAAATAAATTTTTCATCGTTTTTAATGACTTTATATCACTTTTTAAAGGTGTGTTGAATAGTCACTGTGTTGAGTTAGCATGGAACCATATTTCAACTATTGGTGCTAATTGTTATCAACAGTGTTGGACGTTGAAACAATATAACTATTGTTTCCAACGGCTAGTTATATTTTGATACAGTACTAGTTACAATACAGATCAAACAAGATGTTTTGTCTTTTTTTCTCACAGCAGGAAATTACATTACACAATTACAACCTGACAAACATAATTGAATCCTTATAAAATTCCTTTTGCACATTTGAAAAAAGAACTGCCTTTCCAATATGAAATGGGTTCATGCATTTTGTAAATTTTAAAAAAGAACTGCCTTTCCAATATGAAAAGTGTTCATCCATTTTGTACATTTGAAAAAGGAACTGTCTTTCCAACATGAAATGCGTTCATAGATTTTGTACATTTGAAAAAAGAACTGTCTTTCCAATATGAAATGGGTTCATGCATTTTGTACATTTGAAAAAAGAACTGTCTTTCCAATATGAAATGCGTTCATAGATTTTGTACATTTGAAAAAAGAACTGTCTTTCCAATATGAAATGGGTTCATGCATTTTGTACATTTGAAGAAAGAACAGTCATTTCAATGTGTAATGTGTTCATGCATTTTGTACATTTCAAACAACAAGTTTCTTTTATATGAAACTACCGGACCCGGCAATGCTTCGCTATTGCAAATATCTTTCTTGGGCGTCTTGGACTTCTTCTATCTTTCATTGCTGTATACCACAATGTTACTGTTAACAAAAAACTACATTTGTATCGACATTAATTTGACTACGTGTCTTATTCTAGTGCAAAGATATTGCGTTAAGTATTCCTTGGGCGTTCCTTACTTCTTCTACCATACAAACCACTGTCTAAACACTCCTGGCGCTTATAAGAACAAATTTTGAAATTTTCATTGAAATCGGTCAATTACTTTTCGAGTATTGCAATTACAAACATACGCAGGTTGAATTTTTACATATATAGATGGATACAGCTTTGTGGTACTACCATCCTGTTTGTAGGAAAATGATCTGATTTAATTATTTCCAGAACTGTAGAAAGATCACATACAATATTGTTGAATGCTAGTTATTGTTTTAGTAAATTTTGACACAATATTTTGGTATTGCTTGTTACAGAGGCCATGCAACTGCCAAAGAGCGCGAAAGCGTTGCCATTGCTTTCGTCCACACAGCAACGAGATCTGGCTGTTTTCGCGCTATTCAACTGGCTGGAAGTAAGTCCATTTTTGTATTTCTATTTTAGATTCTGTGACTTATGTACCTACATTTTCGTTGGGTATTTCTTATTCTTCGTGACAAAGTACATTTTATTCTTTATGATGAAGCGTTTCTTATTCTTCATGAAGAAACCTTTCTTATTTTTCATGATGAAGTGGTTTTTATTCTTCATGACGAAGTGTTTCTTATTCTTCATGAAGAACTGTAGCTTATTCTTTATGAAGAAGTGTTTCTTATTCTTCTTGACGAAATGTTTCTTATTTTTCATGAAGAAGTAATTTCTTATTCTTCATAACGAAGTGTTTCTTATTCTTCATGATGAAGTGTTTCTTATTCTTCTTGCAGAAGTGTTTCTTATTCTTCATGACAAAGTGTTTCTTATTCTTCATGATGAAGTGTTTGTTATTCTTCATGATGAAGTATTCATTTGCGGTCAAATTCGAACACATTATGATTTTATTATACATTATTTTATATGAACATTAGAAATTATTTTTACCACAACTAAAAAAAAAAAACTATGTTCATGAGAATATCAGTTCGTCCCGATGAGAAACTAGCTACAAATAAATTAAAGTGAGCTTAAAAGAGATTGTATATTTTGTGGTATTTTGAAAATTAAAAAATGCTTCATGCTTACTGTAATATATTTTATTCGCTCGGCAATGAAGTAATGTAACTTAATATTATTTGTTCTAGTTTGTAGTTTCGTCACTTGCGAACATATTTATTTTATCTGAAAAAGTGCAATGCAAAAATTTCGTATTAAATGTATAATTCCGAATTTAAAAAGTCATAGTACTTTATTTGTTTTCACTGCATAAAAATAAATAAATATATAAACATATTATCTGGTAAGTCAGTACAATTTTATTAACACATAATTTTGAAAAAAAAAAAACAGTCAATTTACACCTGTTGGGGCCGGCACTAGCTATTCTTCCGATTTACTTTTCGACTGGCCGATATAGATAAGCTACCCTGCGAATTATATTGCCATTCAAATCAGCACCGCCCGGTAACCGAGTGCAATCTGGCAGTGCGCCTTCTCCCCACCATAAAGCCCTACAGCAGTGAGAGATAATTATTTTTATCAAACTGATAATTAAATTACCAGAACTTGATATATTATTTTATCAGATTTGAAGAATGCTCCCATTCACCAAATTTTAATTATCTCTTGGAAATTAATTAATTTTCTCAATCTGAATATGTTCTTTCAGTGCTTATCTTTTTGTGTTGTTAATACAGTCATTAGAGGTTAAATTATTTCATTTTACAGAATTCCTGGAAACGGAGTTCAACTTTACATTCTTAGGGCTTTCGCATAAAAAAATCTTAATTACATTAATGTATTAAAATTGACATAACTATTATGAAAATAATAATAGTTTTATTGCCAGTTACGTTAGTGAGATATGCAATTCAATTTATGCATATTGGCACCATAGTAAATAATAGAATATTTTTAAAAAATCATCATAAAAAACAAAGTTTTTTTACTATAATACATCTAGTTTCAGTTTTTGACATAAAAAGGTTTTTTTTGGTATTACTGAGGATTTAACCTTCCTCCCCAGGGACTGGACTGCTGTCAACCGCGCTAACAACTGTTCAACATATTTTGTTCATTTAATTGATGTAATATTCAATTTTCGAGAAATGCTTATATGTTAGTATGTGTATGCGTGATAGAAATTAAAAGTTGATAAAATACATTGTCATCAACAACGACTCTATCTGCCTAGTTTCAGCTCGATCGGATTTTAGGAAGTGAGTTAATTTCCACATCCAAGATGGCATTTCATTCATTCACAAAACAAAAGTGAAATTCAAACAGATGTATTTAATTAGAATGAATTGAACAAGATAGAATGAATAAACAAGATAGAAAAAAGTATCGAGACCTACCTACCTACCTACCTACAGTAAATAGAAAAAAGTATCCATACCTTCCTACCGTAAATAGAAAAAAGTATCCATACCTTCCTACCGTAAATAGAAAAAAGTATCGAGACCTACCTACAGTTAATAGAAAAAAATATCCATACCTGCCTACCGTAAATAGAAAAAAGTATCGATACCTGCCTACAGTAAATAAAAAAAGTATCGATACCTGCCGACAGTAAATAGAAAAAAGTATCGATACCTGCCTACAGTAAATAAAAAAAGTATCGATACCTGCCTACAGTAAATAAAAAAAGTATCGATACCTGCCGACAGTAAATAGAAAAAAGTATCGATACCTGCCTACAGTAAATAAAAAAGTATCGATACCTGCCTACAGTAAATAAAAAAAGTATCGATACCTGCCTACAGTAAATAAAAAAAGTATCGATACCTGCCTACAGTAAATAAAAAAAGTATCGATACCTGCCTACAGTAAATAAAAAAAGTATCGATACCTGCCTACAGTAAATAAAAAAAGTATCGATACCTGCCGACAGTAAATAGAAAAAAGTATCGATACCTGCCTACAGTAAATAAAAAAAGTATCGATACCTGCCTACAGTAAATAAAAAAAGTATCGATACCTGCCAACTGCCCCCTTTTCTTCAGTTCCTTTTTTTTTAGATGTGAATACCGCGCAAGAGTCCCAACTACCCAGAGCCAGTGAGACTGTGGTATTCTAAATATAAAAGGAGATGGGAAGAGGAAGGTTATTCAGATTTGGTAAATAGGCATGGCCAAAGCCGTGTCAAAAATAAAACCTGATTCGGAATGGCGGCATTTCACGAGGGCGTTACTGTGAGTATCGACTTTATAAGAAGATATTGCCCGCTTTGGGAACGCTGTGCTAAATAAAAATATTATAATCTGTTAGTTGGGTCTTACAGCTACTTACGGTGACCTTTAGGGCCATTGTAGGGTGAATGCACAGTACAAATGTGACTCACTTAGGTTTGTTTGATTGTGGAGCTGTAGAGAATGCAGGATTATGATGAAAATTATTCTAATAAAATGTATGTCTCGTTCCCTGATTTCAATGTTAGTTTTCAGGCCCGTACAAACGTAAATTCAAATCATATTCCATTTGTTTGTGGGGAGGTGCGTGGTACAGGGAGGGAATCAATGTCACCGACAATTCCGCGAGTATGCTGCCCTGCAGTGGCGGTTGCATGTAAACCAAACTTTCCAGTGTTCTTGCAATATCTAAAAGGGATCTAAATGACAATCTAGTCTCCTTCAATGGAAGCAATCTCCCCAACACGCCTTCTATTGATATGCTTGGTGTATCTCTAAAAGAATAGCTCAGACACGGAGCTAGAGTCAAGTCCGCCTCACAGAAGCTTGGTGTACTGTACAGGGCTCGCAGACCCTGTATAAATCGTAAATGCGCCCTACTGTTTAATTTAGCAGCCATCTCGGGTCTGGAGCCGACGTTCGGAAACGGACGTTCCGTTTGATAGATTCCCTTGTCTTAACAAGCTGCTTGCAATCTTTAGAGCACAGGCGTCACGTAAGTATGCTGTATTTGTTCTACTGGTATTACAATGGAAAAGGCTCCGAGGAACTAGCGCCATTGATCCCTTCGGCACCGGTGCATAATCAAATTTTTTTGGATGCGATTTTATCCTTTATGCTTTGACAACTGTGTAGTGGACAAAATCAGAGTCGCTTGCGCTAATATCACTGTAGATTCTACTGTCTATTTCATGAATGTAGCGTTGCTTTTCGTGTAGGGCAGTGGTCCCCAACCCCCGGTACCGGTCCGGCGAGCAAATGGTACCGGGCCGCGGTCAATATTTAATACAGTTCTGCGATAATTGGGAGGTGTTTTGACTTTTTCCTACTCCGATGTACACCAAATATGTTGACAATATTTGAAAATCTTCTACTACCATCATACTAAGCGGAAATGTTGCTTGTGCAATGATGGAGGACTTAGCTAGCAGGGAATTGATTCCGCGACTCTTGGCTGTGGTAATCCTACGCATTTACCACCTTCGTTTAAACCTGACCAGTTTATACGTGTGTGTATTTCTAATGCATAATAATTTTACGAAATAATTTAATGTTTTTCCTCTGTATTTATTATGTCCTGCGTTACTGGCCTCTGATGCAAATACACAGTGGGAAAAAAATCCCATTATATAACAATAATCTCATTACGACTAATTTATTACACCTAGGAGGAGTCACACTGATAAAATGTATTGTTTTGTTTCCATTCCACAATAATAATAGTCATAAATGAATGCAATTTAATTAAGCCACCTATTTGACTATCCTTGCCTGGAGCACAAAGTGAATTTATGTATGTTATTGTTTCATAATTTAAAAGAAAATGCCGCTCAAACGTCAGTCAGGTATGTCCAATATTTAATATACGTACATTGATTATGCGAAGAAAGGATTAATAGAAAATTGGTGACCTTTGAGGGCAAATAGAAACAAAAAATAGAAGATAGAAGGAGTCGGGGATGCCATTGGAAGCCACAGCACGTTTAACGAACCAAATACTTGATTCATCAGAGTAACAGAAGGGTATTGCAATCTTTAGAGCGCAGGCGTCGGGTGGGAATGCTGTCAATGTTCTACTGGTATTTCAATGGAAGATTCTCCGAGGAACTAGCATCATTGATCCATTCGGCACCAATGCATAGTCGGAAGCTTGTCAAATGCGCACCCAACATTTGTAAATGGTAGACATTTGTCACACGGGGACGGGTCGTTTATACGACTCGTTTTTGAGTCGTATAAACGTGGCATTATATAATAACATGGCATTTATATAGCGCAGTTAAGTGTCATTTCACTTCAAGTGCGCTTAACTACTCGTATAACAAACTTAAAAAAAATGGTAATTCAGTATTATGTAGTGGTTCTTAAAATTATTCCTACTTTGTGCCTTACCCAATACAGATCTAATATTATAACACTAAATACACTGTTTGTACAAAGTGATGACAAAACTTAGAATAACAATAACAGCAGGACAGGACAAAACACGAATATTAAAACTAAAACATAATATAAAACAGGAGGCAGTTTGTGCTCAGAAATGAGAATTTTCTGAGCAGACACTTTAAAAAGTTACAATAAGGAGACAACCGAAACCAAACATTTACCGGAAGTTTTAGAATATGGCTTATTATAAAATATTGAAAAGAAGTTAACATTTATAAATGGGAAGATTTTTTAAATAATTTTTTTTTAAAGCCCTTTTAAATTCAGCATTTCCTCCCTCCTACACTCTATTTTGTTATTCCCATTCGTTTTATATATTATCCTTACACTTCTTTCTTAATGTATCTACTCTACTTGGCCAAACCATCCATCCGACAACCCTTTACTCTTTCTTTTAAGATTACATCAGCATTGCATTATTTCCGAGTCCCGTAGTTTACACGGTTGTAAATGGTTTTACCACAGATACGCGAATACATATAATATCCGGATTTCACTTCTACAGCATTCAGTCTCTCTCTCTCTGGTTTCATCCTGGGATTGGTTTGCAGCAATTTCATCTAATCTCCTCTTCCATTCTTCCCTGTCTTGTGCGGCTCTTTTGACTTCTGCATATGATGAGCAGCGCACGTCCACCAGCAGGTCCTCCAGGTACTCTCGGCGTGGGCATCCCCTAGAGTTGGTCCCCTCGGTCATACCCTCCATTATGACATGCAAGAGGCCTTCTTGTCGTATAACATGGCCGATCCATCTTGCACGCCTTTCGGACAAGGTCCTGAGCAGGTGCCTTCCTCCTTCGATTCTTTGGAGAACCTCCTCATTTGTAATATGGTCTCTCCAGGAAATTCCTAACAGTCTTCTATAGGACCACATCTCAAAAGCCTCTAGTCTCCGTTTATCTCTTTCGGATAGGCACCATGTTTCGCAGCCGTACATCAAGATACTCCATACATAGGTCTTGATGAGGAGTATTCTCAGTTTTAGGTCTATATTATTGGATTATATTATTTTCGACCTTTTATTGAATGCAAGCCTAGCCTGATGTATACGGCTGTCGACCTCGCTCTTAGACCGACCGTCCCATGTTATTTTGCTCCCGAGGTAGACAAACTCCTTGGTGTTCTTTAGTGGAACTCCTGCCATCTCTACTCTCATTCAGTCTACTTACAGCAAATATTGCTTAGATTGTTAGTTACAATGAAAGCATCCCATTGTTTCGTGTTAACTGTCCATCTTATATAGGTTTGACCTCGAATGTTACAGTGAATGCACAATGACTGAACTACGAGATGCGGTTGATTGCAGTCCTTAGGCTTAATGATCTAGAGCAGGGGTCTCCAAACTACGGCCCGCGGGCCGTATCCGGCCCGCCAGTGTCTTCCATCCGGCCCGCGACATCTAATGACCAGTGTCATCAAGGACCCGCGACAGCTAATGGCTAAGACCTTGCTCAGAAGGGGCGAAAACTCCGCGAATTTTTTCGTGCGAATAAATAAATATGCTCGTTGGCGAGGTACTTGGCACCAATACATTGCGTCCACAAGTATCGCGCGAATATATCAAGAGGATTTTTTTGAAAAATGTTTATTTGATTCGCAATGATATCAAGGTCTGAGAAACGAGTATCAAAAAATATCTTCAAAGCTACGTTATCTAAAGCTATATTTTCATCCCTGAAAATTCTATTGTCTACCTCCCCCTCCCTAGGACAGAAAATATGGGTGTCTAGAAATTAAAACGGTTTTGGCCCTCCGAACTCACTGGAGTAGTCAATGTGGCCCTCCGGCTGAAAAGTTTGGAGACCCCTGATCTAGAGCAATTAATTTATATTACCCAACTGATCTCATAGATAAATATAGTCTATCCGGTTCATTATATTATTGAAGATGATTGGGTTCATTAGTTAGTTGATTCAAATAATTATATGACACAGTTTATTCAATATTTTAGATAAATTAAATATTATGCCGTGTCCATTTTAGTAAGGTGGAAAAAATAACATATGTTGATGTTTGTATTATATTATGTGTTTTTTTTTAAATTTTGATTTGTGAGGCAGGAATGGGTACCGCCACCCCGGGAACCATTCTTTGGATAACCAACACCTTTGCCATAGATTTCCCCGAGTGGTTCGTTACGCTTGGTGAATTAGCAGGTGTGTCCGGGTTCATGGGGTAAGGATTGTCTATGTCTTGACGGCGAATGCGTCTGCCCGTCTACTGTGTGGCGGGCCGGACTTAGAGGCACTGGTTGATGGAGATTTTCGCACCCCAGTGGGAGAAGAATTTAAAGGTCCGTCATCCCTGGAAACACTGACCCACCCCTCATACCTTTTTCTTACACAGATCTTCCTCTCTTCCTCCTCCCTTTCCTTAAAAAGACTCCACACAGCATCCCCAAAGATGGTCTAGGCTCTGAGGGAAATTATTTTCCTCGGGGCCTACTGTAAGGAGCCAATGAAAAACAAAAAAAAAATTGTGAAAACCGTACACAAGAGTCCCAACTCTCGATAGAAATTGGGACCATGATGTCCTCAATTTTGGTAAATTTTGAGGCTGAATAGAGCGGTGAAAGAAAAGAGATGGGGAAGACGAAGGTTGTGAAGTACCTGACTATTCAAATCTGATAACGAAACATGACTTCAGGAAAAAAAAAAAAAAATAATAATAATAAGAGAATGTGCCGTAAAACTTTTTGTATATTCAAATTCGATGATTGTATATGTATATTTTCAGTCTGTTTTTCGCTAATAATTATAAATTATAAAACAAGCGTACGCATATGCACCGATACATACAATCCTATTCTTATGCATTATTCGTCTCAACTCTAATTGCGCAATCTGCAATCACAAACTGTCTGTTATTATTATTATCTCTTGTTTACCACATGTTGAGAACACCTGCTCGAAATCCTTCAGCATTGTAAAATTAGTCACTTAATATTTTTTTCAACACGCTATTACTAAACTGTTTTTTTTTTTCCTGAACAATTTTACCGTAACCCAATTTAATTTAAATTTCACACTTCCTCATCTCATTAGAGTACTCAGATTGATACATACTCTCAGTATCGCCCTGGTGAATTTAAAACATTGCTTTAAATGGCTTTAGCCATGTTTGGTGACCAGACCTGAATGGTCACTCCCTTCAGCTTCGCAACGTATGCCGATTGGGAATGCCACTGGCTCTGGACTTCAGTTCTGAGCAGTTAGAAAACTCTTGGGTGGTATTCGCATAAATAAATTTCCGATGACAGTATTATGTATACATGGTGTTCGGAAACTCGTAGTACAAGCGGGAAACTGGCGAATCTAAGTCAGATGAGTTTGAGCTAAAATGCGTCAACGCAGCTCCAAAAAAAATTTTTAACCCCTTGCCGAAAAAAAAAGAAAAAAAAATCGAAATTTTATGGATTCTCTTTCTGATATAGATTCACAATTTTCCTTGCTTGTACTACGAGTTTCCGGACACCGTGTAAACTTAGCTACAGTGCATTAAGGCCAGTAAAATAAATTAATGATTATTTAAAACGTTCAGCTTACAAGATCGGGCGTTTGATAGATTCCCCTGTCAACAAACGGATCGCAATGTTTGAAGCTTGGACATCAGGTAGAAATGCTGTCAATTTTTCTACCGCTATTTTAATAGAAGATCCCCCGAGGAACTAATAAAGCGTCATTGATTCTTTCGGCACCGTTGCAGTCCAAACATCTATGACTCGTTTGTATGTATAACAGCTCGAATGAATTATCTCATCGGTTGGTAATTACTTTGGTATTTTATTACATAAACCGAGGCACAAAATAAGTTGTACTAAATCAGAACTGTTGCACTGAAGTATGTGGCGGATTACGTGGTTCCATGAAGTTTGTTGTTTCGGATTTTTCCAAGAAAATTCATTCATAATTCCTGTGTACTAGCTCTAGAAACTTTCATAACATTTTGCAGCCAACAGTGGCGTAGCTACAGCCCGGAAAGGACCTGCGAAAAAATCTCTAAATGGCATAAAGCAAAGTAACTATCCGCATCTGTCTGTTTGTGCACTTAGTTCTTCCAAACTATTCAACGGATTTTGATAGGGTTTTCACTATCGTTTAGAGAATTTCATCCGGAAGGTTTATCTGTGTAATAAATGCATATTATATTTATAGAAAGTAGAGAAAAGTCGATATTTTGTAATCAAGTCGTAAAAAATATATTTTCCTGCGCTTACATTGCCAACGCTGGCTAAACCTTACGAGATATATCAAAATAATGTACTACAGAATTGTATATCTTAAAAAGGCCCACAGAAAAGTCCGCGATGGTATATGTCTATCTCCTGAGGATAACCCCTAGCAACGCCGGGTACACGTCAGCTATTATCTTTATATTTATATTATCTGGGAAAACACCTTACTTGTATCACCATTTTCTTTTACGATATGTAAATATATTATTAAAACACAGTTTTTTTGCACTGAACAGGTTCACTACAAACCTTGCACAGTGATGGCTTGTAAATTATGATATTCATAAACTTGGAAAGAAACTGTCTCCCATTCTCAGCACGCTATGACTTTAAAACTAGAGTAGATAATCAAAAATCGCGGGCGGGGCATTCAAACACAGGGCCAGCATAAAAACAACACGTCGCACTATTTGTCGGATTTACACTGAGCATTTAAATTTGTATTGACAAACACGCATATTGGCGGGTGGGGAGTTTCTCGAAAGTAGAACTTCTAATTGGACCTATAAATCCTACTGATCCCTCAATATAAATATTTAAAAATTGTTTTGTAATCCTACATGTATTTAAAATGACTGATTTTTGCATTTTTATGTATAAATTCTTTGACAGATCTAATACGCCTAAATTTAGAATGAGAGAGCTAGGTATAATGCCAGTAGCCGAAATAACAAATGGTAATATTTTTATAGTCTGAGTTAGTTCTAATACGGGCATGTGCCTAGTATGGTGGCTGTAGAAATAAAAAAACTGTAATCATTTAAATTTTTATGAATAAAGAAACACAAAAAAAAAGTCTAAGGACGGATTGTTTCGGAGAATTGGAACAATTCATCAAATTTCAACGTTCATTTTCGGGTTCTGTGAAAAACTTATTCAAGTTCTGTTTTTATATCATTGTAGGCTAGTTGCTTGTTAAAACTGAAATAAAAACAAAACTTGAAAAAATCTTTCACAGAACTTGAAAATGAACGTTGAAATTTGTTGAATTGTTCAGATTCTCCGAAACAACCCGTCCTTAGAATGCCAAATTCTTTTAATTTTATTTCCTAAATCTGTGTATTTTTTCATTGACAGATTTTTGAATATTTTCATTTTTTATTTAAGATTTCGGAATAGCGACATCAATGAAATAAGTTATTTTTTTAAATTTTGTCATGTAAAACAATATCGTCAATATTATTATTATTTTTCATTCAACAATTATTGCTTATTACATATTTTCACTTGAAAACAAACAACTTTATTTTTAGTAGGAAAGGCTTTGTTAGTACTGAATCTCTCATTAGATGGTGTCGACATATATTATATCTTCATTTTGTTGTTATCCTTTGTGCTATGCATAAAAATCTTGTCTTATAAACATTAGTTAATCATTAAAATAACAATTAATTTAAGATAACCAATATTACTTTTATAGTTATTTTGTGGTTAACAGACTTGCCCTGCAGCCCGGGAATCTTTTGCTGAGCCACTGGTTGTGACATAACATTAATCTGACCATCCAACTGGTTAATGTACTATAGTTTGTTTACTTCGGCACTGAATTAATGAGAAAAAAAACATCCGCGATCATTATTCATAACATTCTTTTCAGCACTGTAAGTCTTCTAGCTGATTTTTTTGGCCAGACCATTTTAACATTTAATTAATTTTTAATTTTTTATTTAATATTTGTATGTTTTACAATAAATATACAATTTATACATATTATACAGTGTTATAAAGGTGAATAATAATAGCTTTTCCTCACCATAAAGAGACGAGGCTCTTGTGTTTGGTGAGTGAATCCTAGCTCAATTATATGGAATCATGTAAGTAAGTAAATAATATTTTTTCAAAACCAAATCATGTAAGTAAGTAAATAATATTTTTTCAAAACCAAAGGGATAAGTAAGAAATAGGCAAGATTTATCAATAATACAGTTTCAAGATTTGAAGGAAATAATAATAAGAGTAAGATATGGACTTTTATAGTAGTTTTAGGTAATTTTTTAATTTTATTTTAAATTCCTGAATATCTTCAATATTTTTTAGATATAATGGAAGGATGTTAAAATATGTTATACCTAGATAGAGATAGGTATTTTGTGTGTGCTTTGTATTGAGTTTTGGGATTTTGATAGTTTTTTGATATCTTGCTGATGAATTGAATTGTAAGTTATTTAACTGTATTTCTTTATAAATTTGTAGAATTGAATATTTTTTATATATATTGTCTATTGTGGGTACGTTGAATATTGAAAAGAGAATCTCGGTAGAAAATTTGGATGGTTTTTTCAATATTACTTTAATTATCAATCTTTGAACTATTTTAAGTGGATTTAATATATTGTTATAAGTTCCTCCCCAGCCAATAATACCATATTGTAATATAGATTGTACAATTGCATAGTACACTGTTTTTAGGTTTTCTAGTCTAAGAATATTTCTAAGTCTTATAAATATATAAATACATTTTCTAATTCTTTTGACAAGTTCACAAATTTGTTTTTTCCATTTAAAATGTTGATCTATATATATACCAAGATATTTAATTTCAGAAGTTAGACTAAGTATAGAACATTCTTGATTGCAATTAGTTCTGTTACATTTAAGTTGATGTATTATAATTTTTAATTCTGGTATTAATTTAAATTTGTTGATAGAGAATGGGATACATTTTGTTTTTTCAGTATTTAATGAGAGGAGGTTTTTATCGAACCAATTTTTCAGTATTTTAATATCAGTATTTGCTAAGTTATTAACATTATTCCAATCGGTACCTTCAATTATTATGACAGTGTCATCAGCATAAGATATTATTTTTCCATTTAATCTTTGATTGAATATGTCATTTACATAAATGATAAACAGTAACGGTCCCAGGACTGTACCTTGAGGTATGCCGAAGTGACTTGTTTTTTGTTGACTAAGTACATCGTTGATTTTTACGACTTGAGGGCGTTTGAAAAGGTAGCTTTTTATCCATTCTATAGCTGTACCACTTAATCCAATATTTCTTAATTTACTTATAAGTTTGTCGTGTGATATGCTATCAAAAGCTTTTTTTAGATCTATGAAAATTCCAATGCATTTTAATGATTTATCTAATGAATTATGAACAAGACTAGTTAATTTTGCAGTTGCATCCTGAGTGCTTCTACCTTCCATAAAACCGAACTGATTTTCATTAATTAATTTATTACATTTTACAAATTGGTTTATCCTTTTTTTAACTATCTTTTCAAAAATTTTTGCTATGTTCGATATTACTGATATGGGTCGGTAATTGCTAACTTCTTCTGGGTTACCAGATTTAAATATTGGAGTAATGGTAGTTTGTTTGTAGATTGATGGAAATACTCCGCTTTGGAAACTTACATTTATTATGTGTTTTAACGGTTTAGAAATTTGATTTTTAATATTTTTTAAAATATTAACTGTTATTCCATCAAAACCCGGGGCAGAACCTCCTTGCATATCGTTTATAATTGATATTATTTCGTTCTCTGTGGTGACTTGGAATGTTGCTATATTATTGTCAGTATCAATACTACAGTCTGGAAATGTTATATTTGGGTCAGTATGAATGAGATTGGCAAGATTTTCCCCTACGTTCGCAAAGAAGGTGTTAAATATGTTTGCAGCTTTTGAGGGATTTTCTTTACAACATGTTTTCATGTTGTCATGAAATATAGTGGCGATGTCGTTATTCTTGTTTTTTTTCTTGTCAATTATTTCATTTATAACTGTCCACACTCTTTTACTATCATTTTCAGCCTGATTCAACTTTTGTTTATAATACTTTTGTTTTGTATTTTTTATAATATATGAAAGTTTGTTTTTATATGCTTTAAAATGATTTAGTAAATTTTTATTATTTGGTTGTTGAGTAGTTAATTTGTAAAGAGCTTGCTTATGTCGTACAGATACTACTAAACCATGAGTAATCCATGGTTTTATAGGTTTCAAGTTCGACACTTTGGATTTGGTTATTATATTATTATTTGTCGAGTCATTTATGCATTTAGATATTTTTTCTTCAAACATTTTACAACATATATTGACATCATTACATTGTAATAATTTATTCCAATTTTCTGATTCTAATAGGTGTTTTAATGTATCCATATTAAGTACTTTTTTTGAGTAATTATTTTGTTTAAATAATGGCAAAGTTGGATTGGTTAATTTATAGTTAAAAATACATGAATAATGATCAGTGATAGTATACATAATATATACATAATTATTATCATCTTGTTTATAAGAAGCAGTTTGCTATAAATGTAACAAGGAATACTCTGATGAAATACTGAATGAATAGAGCTTTTTGTTGGGTTTGTAAACATTTTTTTTGTAGCTTACCAGTACAAATAACTTCCGTGCATGTTTTTTTTTTTTTTTAATTTTCCATTTTTCTATATCTATGGCATCCCATTGTTTTATATGACTGAAGGTGGGAGGGGAAGGAGATGGTAAGAGGGAGGTTTAGGCATGTGGATAAATGCTCTTTGTATTGCCCTGGTGAAAGACCACCATTCAGGATGGAAACTCGGAGCAAAAAGAATTGGGATAAAAACCTCAAATGTCGCAAAGGATTATTTTTTCAGGAGATCATTTAAACTGAATACCTACCACGGTTCTTTTTTAGTATCTTAAAAATAATAAATCATAGATTCACCTTTTAAGCAGTTTAAGCAGATATTATTGATTAAATATGAATTAAAAATTCGATATCTGCTGTTTTTGCAAAAGATTTGTACCATTGTTGGTTTTTTTCTTTTTCAAAATATAGAGAATTTACTACAAAAAGTAAGCAATTTACAGGCGTCAAACAGTGAGGGATTATAGCGCCGCACACTGGTAAGAAGTGAACTAATGGACGTTTGCGCCAATAATTTTCAGTTTTCGAACAAATTTTGTGGACAATTGCCTGGCTTTTAAAATGGACTGTATTTAAATGAAAAAATGAAGATCATTCGACTGTGTTAAAATCACTAGGAATACTAGGAGAAATGAAACGAAGCCTTATTTTACGATGATATTGATTTATTTTATCCATCACTTACAGTTTATGGGTGTACACCTTATACAATCACAATCGATTTAATATTTTCACCACACAACCAAATTGAATTGGGATGCAATTTACTATTTCTAATTAATGACCTTTTCACGAAAATAATTATCCGAGCAGCGAGATTAGATGCTTTATCAACGACAACGATATTAGGAATTCTTGGAAAGTAGGAGCTTCGTAGATGCTCGCACAGATGGCAGTGCATAGAGCTTGCGTGGAAGTCCGCAAGATGGAGCCAGTGGCCAGTAGTCGCCAGGGCCAGGGGGAAGGCTCCCAGAGAAACTTACTGTTTCAGATTCCAATTAGCAATCTAGCAATTCTAGTTAGGTCGACTATCGAGTCACCATTATAATACGTGGAGTATTAATAAATCCCTGATTAATATAAAAGAACCATTTAATTATAAACTCCTTCCGAGACGAGTTGGAGACCTGTTTGTACGAACACAACAGGAATCAAAAACAAAATGACATGTGTGTTAATAACAATTGAATATCACATTCTATTCTTCCGTTCCTGTTTCTTCCCAGGAAACAATCACATATGATTTTTTTAATTGGAATCACCATCCCATGTATTATTTTTTTTTTCTTAAGCTAATTATGCATATTATTTCAAATATGGAATGTATTGCATTACACTACCCCTGCATACATTCTGGAATAAATTCCATTATTATTATTAATATTAATGAGAACTGAAAAATGGACCTTTGAGGTTTTTATCCCAAGGTCTTCAATTGAATGATTGATTTCGTAATATTCCATACAAGAATTTACTTGCTTGAGAGCCATTAAGTAAAGAATATATTTACATATCACACTATAAAAGTTCTAGGTTTTGTAGAGTCGTTAATCTCAGTACTAATAGTTTTGTTTTGCAATAGCTTAGAATATTGGAACTTTAAAAGACTTAACCATTGACTTGTTTTAATTAATACGCTTTCATTAAAATTGTGAACAGTAACAACATGAAATCACACACACTGTTTTTAAGTTATAATTTTATATTCGTACCTAATTACTATCTAACTTACTAAATACCTCTATTTGAGGTATTTAATAAGTTAATTTTATATTCGTACTTAATTACTATCTAACTTACTAAATACCTCTATTTGAGGTATTTAATAAGTTAATTTTATATTTGTACTTAATTACTATCTAACTTACTCAATACTTCTATTTGAGGTATTTAATAAGTTAATTTTATATTCGTACCTAATTACTATCTAACTTACTAAATACCTCTATTTGAGGTATTTAATAAGTTAATTTTATATTCGTACTTAATTACTATCTAACTTACTAAATACCTCTATTTGAGGTATTTAATAAGTTAATTTTATATTTGTACTTAATTACTATCTAACTTACTCAATACTTCTATTTGAGGTATTTAATAAGTTAATTTTATATTCGTACCTAATTACTATCTAACTTACTAAATACCTCTATTTGAGGTATTTAATAAGTTAATTTTATATTTGTACCTAATTACTTTCTAACTTACTAATATCCTCAGTCAATCCAAAAAACTCAACTCAAACCCAATGACCTAACAATATTAGACTCGCTGTAGAAATGTCAAAGTGGCAAGTCAAAAGCAAGTCAATCGGAGTGCTTTCGATTTCGTAGTTTTAGTACTAAACTGCCAAGCGTTCTTAAAGTTGAGTGCTACCTCTAAGTAAATTGTATTAAAAAATGCCAAAATACCCTCACACAAATATAATAATATTTTACTATTATAAAAAATACAATTATTTTCTGATGATTTTCAGCGTCATTCGAGAAAGTGAGATAGTGAATGTGGCAACACATGCGCTATAAGAAGGACAACCTAATAGCAGTAGGTCGTCTCATACAGTATTCCGTGTTCGTCTTATAGTGTAAGCGAGTAAGTGTATCTATTATCTCACTCGCACCCTTGATGTTGAATGTAGTATTCAACGCAAATACGAAAACTCTGCCCGCTATATTTTATTTCGTTCATACGCACAGATTCTTTGAATGTCTATCTTTGTCATACATAAACAACGTTTGAATTAAGAATTTACTGAAACATAAAGAGTGTTTCTTACTTGCCACATTTTACAGCAATGACATAATGATTATTAAATTAGTTTAACTTTGCACTGAATAAAGTGTCGCAATATTTGTCTCTTGTTCGTACAGAAATATGTCCATTAGCAATAAATTAATAAATACGCATGCGTGTGAGTTTGTTTGTCGGAGTATGATTGATGACCTTGTAAATGTTTAGAGGTCAACATTCCTAACCACATGTGCATCCTTCATTGCTTGTAATGGTAACATTACAGTTAAGTAACATTATATTACACAGGACATGGGACATTCTGTCTATCTCCCAACTTAAAGATAAAAGAACTACGCAATGTTGGGTCAAATGATTCTGCATTGATTCTATTTAATAAAAACGGACAGGTTTTTCCAACACAATATTGAATACGGTGAAACTCGCTTAAGAAGTTCCCACTTTTAAATTTTTTATGCTTAAGAAGTTTGATTTTTCAAAAAATTGCCCGATTTATCCCACATATTGTCGGTTAAGAGCAACAAGTGACTAACAAACATTTTCGCCAAATTTGTAATAAAGGACGGGTTGTTTCAGAGAATTTGAACTATTTTATTGAAGAATTTTCAAGTTGTGTTATTATTTCAGTACTGTCAAGCAACTAGCCTATAATGATATAATAACAGAACTTGAATAGGACTTTCACATAACCCGAAAATGAATGATAAAATTTGATGAATTTTTCAAATTAAAAGTTGATTTTCTAGTTCTGTGAAGGCTCTATTCAAGGTATGTCATCATTTCAGTTTTGTGAATCAACCGGCCAATAATGATATAATAATAGAACATGAATATATATATGTATTTCTCAAATTCTGTGAAACGGTGACCGGGTATCTAATCAAAATGACAGTTCAACACACCTTCAAAAAGTGATATAAAGTCGTGAAAAGTGATGAAACAAAAACTAGGTTATATAGGTAACTTTTTAAACTAGTTTTTGTTTCATCACTTTTAATGACTATATCACTTTTTAGGGTTCATTATTTCATTATCGCATTATTTAATTTCTTGTTACTGCAAAGATGAACTTTCCTCCCAGTATTTCATCCTCGACTCTTTTATAATCTTGAATGCATGTCTGTAATTTTCCTCTCCTATTCTTAATTAGAATTAGGAACGGCATTCTGGTGTTGCTTTTGCGGAGACGTTTTAATTAGATTTTATGATTTACAACCGCCCCAGTCTGCCTTGACAAATAGCTTCAGTCTGACTCCATCTTGTTTTTTTTTTAATAATTTCGCATTGCTCCACTTTTACCATTTCAATGAAGGAATAATTTATGTCTATTTAATTTAAAATATGTCTTACATTCTGCTAAAACAATAATAATCATTTTTATACAGTGAAATCCTCATATAAAGTTTTATTTTTCAGTTCCTGAAAATATATACAATTTTTTATTCATTTGTTGCCTCTGCGTATCAGGTATGTTTGGGTTTAGTTCATTTACCTACATCCTTGCCCAATTACTAATAAATATGTAGGGTTAGTGGTTGTTTTTCAGTTTTATTTCAATTTAAGACAAATTTGTTAGAAAGGCCTTAAAATTTTGTGACAGCGAACCTGTTGTAATCTCCCCGCATCTCTAAATAGTATAAAATAAAGTCGCTATCCGCGTCTGTCTGTTTGTGCGCTTAATTCTTCAAAACTCCGCAACGGTTTTTGACAGGGTTTTTACTATG
The DNA here is from genome assembly GCF_061612785.1 of Hesperophylax consimilis. Lineage (NCBI taxonomy): Eukaryota > Metazoa > Arthropoda > Insecta > Trichoptera > Limnephilidae > Hesperophylax > Hesperophylax consimilis. Next base: position 8,941,389 of record NC_142861.1, on the reverse strand, counting down.
ATTTAGAGAATTTTTTTCCGTAGGTTTACATATTTGATACATGCATATTATATTTATAGAAAGTAGAGAAAAGTCAATGTTTTGTAATCAATTTGTTAATATATATTTTCGGGCACTACATTGCTAACGCTGGCTAAACCTTATGATATACATCAAAATAATGCTCTACGGAATTGGATATCTTAAAAAGGCCTACAGAAAAGACATTGATGGTATATGTCTATCTCTTAAGGCGATGCCATACGTAGTAATGCCAAATCATGTGATTTTGGTTTGAAAATTTGGTCGCCTATAAATGTTTCATATGCTTTAATTAAATACTGCGAGTAGAATACATCTTGGCCTTTGAAATAATCGAGTATTTTTATATAAGTCTTTTTATAAGCCCAGAAAAAAATAATGTATAAGCATATGAAAACTGCTTTAAAGTTCAAAATCTCCTACTTACGAACCCATTTTCGGTTATAATGTTATTGTATAATGTGGCAAATAAAGTTATTTATAAAATGATCGAAAAAAAATTAAATATTTATGCCTGAACATCCACAAAATAAAATAAAAGACACTTTTTGGCCATGTTTTTTTCTTGCATAAATCAAAACAGGCGGATGGTGTTAAGCGGGAATTTAAACCTTATCGCCATCTACGTAAGGGTTGTTATTGATAGCGGCTCAATTTAAAATATTACACGACGTAGTGCATTGCCTTAAGGATAACCCCCAGTAATGCTGGGTACACGTCAGCTAGTAAGTTTATATTTTATTTATTACTAGTATTACTTTATCACGTCAGCTAGTATTACTTTATACTAGCTGACGTGTACCTGGCATTACTCTTCTTTCAATAAATATAATATCCATGTATTATATATATACAGGGTGTATCGGCACGTACCCGACAAACTTTAACCAGCTATTCCTTAGCACATTTGGAGTAAAAAATGTTATGGGCACTTTGCTGTCCGGTAACATTTTTTTTTAATAAAAAATTTAGTATTCATATTTTCACCACACGTCACCAATGTTTTATCCTTTGTCAAAGTTTGAAAACCCGTCTGGCAATATTTTGTTCGAGTTTCGTTGAATAATGTACGTACGTACCTACGTTGGCCCGCTTTTACAATCACAACGAAATGGCACGGCACCATTCGTCTCATTTTTAACTATTATTATTTAGTGTGTACGAAAGAGCGAGGACACTTTTTGACGCACTTGCTAATAACAGCTGTTGAACGCGAGAAACAAGGCAAATGACAGTGACGGAGTGTGGATTTTTTATTTATTTTTTGTTTTTAATGGAAAAAAAATGTTACCGGACAGCAAAGCGCACATAACATTTTTTACTCCAAATGTGCTGAGGAATAGCTGGTTAAAGTTTGTCAAGTACTTGCCGATACACCCTGTATAATCCTTCCAGAAGAAATTCTCAAAATGATAGTGAAAACTATATCAAACTCCATTGCATAGTTTAGAAGAACTAAGCGCACAAACAGACCCGGATAGTGACTTTGTTTTATACTATTTAGAGTTGATCCCTAAAAACCTTTTCAAATGAGTGAGATTCCTGAGACGTATGTGTATTAAATAGTGTATAACCGTATTGCAAATGAGAAGATCTGAAATGAAGGCAATGGTGTTGTAATCATAATGAATAAGATTAGGAAAATAATGCTTAGATGATTTGGCAATGTAGGAATCAGTAAGGAATGTCAGGAAAATATATGATCAAAGTGAATGTTCTGTGTTTACCACCCGACAGGAATATTTATAGCCTTATCTCAAATCAATGTCATCATAGTAAAATGAAATTAAGAAAACTAATTTTATTCACATTTGGTGCAGATATTTTTTTCCAAATGTTACATATTACAATAAAATTCCATTAAACCATAGACATATGAATATTAGTAGACCTGCCCTAAGTGATTAAAAGCGTATTATCCCCACTCCCCATACCGGTTCCATTGGAACCGGCTGTGCTCGCGTATGGCCTCAAGTGAAATTTGAAAACGTGACGTCATCATTCTTGTGCGAACTATGGTCGAGGCATCATCGGTTCATTTTAAGAAATAACACGGCAAAATGTTGCCTTGTGATATGAAAACTTGTAAAAATAGATGTGAAAAAGAGAATAAACCCAATTGTCGTATTACATTCCATAAGTAAGCATTATTTTACTTTATTTTAAGCTTATTCACACCGTATTATATGGATCAGTTTTAGAAACATATACTATCACATCACAATGTAGCGATTCTCAAGTGTGCTCATCGTTGTTTACTGGGGTAAGTAAATTATGAAACATTTGTAAAAGTGTCTTAACTAAATACTCTGAAACTAACTACGACTCTGAAAATAGAAGTTGCCTTACTTTGCCGAATTTGGACTTCGCAAATTAGTTCATAACGTGGCGAGTAATTTGCGCTCCCATGTAAAAATGTCTATTCATTCAAAAGCAGATTTTACTTTTAAGAACTAAATGGTGATATTATAATGCGAGATGCCTATTTACTGTCAGATTGATTTATTGACGAATCACAGTCAGCCTTACCCCCTTCGTTCTTCAACAGTTGATTTTACCCCTCGCCATTATCTTCTCGTCTATTAATTCCTATGTCTGTGGGTTCCATAATGTTTCATCAAAATGAAAAATCAAAAAACACCTTTAAAAAGTGATATAGAGTCATTAAAAGTGATGAAATAAAAACTAGGTGTAATATTACACTTATTGTTTAGAAATATGTTTTTGCCTTTTAAATTCTTTGAATCATTTATTAACTAACCTATATTTTTATTACTTTTATTGTTATTTTTTGTTTTATTACTAATAATTTTTGTTTAATTTAAACAAATGTAAAAATATTTTTGTTGTCCTCTCCTAAACACAAGCAGCTGCTTTATTTGGAGAGTGATTGAAATATTGGTGTTTATATTGTTAAAAATTTTTAACCTTGTTTATGTTTCAATAAAAAAAAAAAAATAAAAAAAAAAAAAAAAGTTACTTATGAAACCTATTTAATCTAGTTTTTGTTTCTTCACTTTTCATGACTTTATATCACTTTTTTAGGTGTGTTGAATTGTCATTTTGATGACATACCCGGTTACCTCGAAAAAGGCCATATCTTTTGATTTATTTTTCTGACTCTTTTTTGTAAATGAATCTGTGCAACATGGTTATATTTCTTAAGAGAATAGTTTTATTTGATTGTATATTTCAAAGCTCCATAACTCACTGTGAAAATGATCATCACGCCGACTTTTGCGTGACCAGGCGATCTTGTACGAAACGATTCTTCATTCGGCCAGCCTCATGACTCGTTGCCTCTCTTTCCACAAGGCCGCCAAAACTCTGTGCGGTATTTGGTTCCATTCTCGCTAAAATTGGCAATGGGTCTATTCTAAATGATGATGAATATTTCATTTTTAATTCATTTCTTTGTGTGTATTTTATTAATAATAAAAGAATTGCTTTATTATCAAAAATATAAAAGCTCGTTTACTTTCATTTTCAATTCCTTCAATAAATATTAATTTCGATGTTTCACATCTGCCAGGCGTCCCATGAAGTTATTTGTTAAAGTTCAATACAGTACCCTCATTGTCTAAAGTCAATATTCATAAAACATTTAAATTTTATACACATTTTTTTTACATGATTTTCATTGGGTTACTGATTAACATTTTACAGTGCGTTCGTTGACATGCGGTATAAATTTTATTGCTCTTGCTTCCTTTATTTGGAATTCCACATAGCATTGTATGCAAATGAGGCTAATTTTAACATATAAAGTATGCCAATGGGCCTAGAGCCTAGACAACTTCCTAAGAAGTCTAGGATTGTGTTATGTAATTATTTAGCCAATATTTCATAAGTCACACGAAGAAGAATTTAACCTTTCCCTTACTGTGCTAAAAAAATCCACGCGTTCCGGTGCTGTGTAGTCAATACACATCTCAAAATAAGCGATTTAATATCGGAAAAATATGAATATTCATAGCTAATCGATTATGTTTATTATATTTTATATCAAAAGTGATAATAATTGTAATTTCATTACTGAAAACATGAACAAGCCATCGGCAGATGCTAAAGAAACGTGCGAGGGGTCCACATCTAACGACGGTTCGCGGCCAACTGGCTAGCGGCTGGCGGCTGGCACAAACACAGCTGTGCGGTCGTAGGTATCGATGGTCTAAATCAAAAACTACAACTGCAGAAGTGTGGATGTCTCATGTCCCCGCATAGCGAATTAAAGCGGGACATCAATAGCGTGTCATTTCCTCGCACACTCTTTGCGTATTAGTATCACACGGTTGATTGTATTGGTGTATTTGTTCCCGATTTTTAACAAAAAACTCTGATTTTTAATTGAATGTGAAAACTATGTAATATATTATTTTTTAATTCAGTGCATAAATGTATAACGGAAGAATACCTAAAATCTGAACCCAGAATTTATTATATTTATAGAGTTATTAAATTTATTCGAAGCAATGTGTAGTAAATACACACCACAGATAAGGAAAGGTTAATAACAAATTATGAATGTGGAGACGGTCTGCATAGCTTCCGTAGGTAATCAGGCTGTACGTCTGTTGTGATATCTCTCATTTTTCACCTTATACCTTTGATAGTAGCCCAGGCATCTGGAGTCCTAAAATACCTGAATTTAACCCTCGACTCTGTGCAGAAACGGGAGGTCCGTTTAATAGATTCCCCTATCTTAACTAATGGATTGCAGTCTTTAGGGCACAGACAACAGGTGGGGATGCTGTCCTTGTTCTACCGGTATTTCAATGCATGTTACTCCAGGGAACTGGAGTCAATGATACCTTTGTCACTGGTGCACAGTCGGAAAACACACCAAACATGTTCAATTCAATTCAATTAAATTTGTTTATTAATTTCAAAAACATTACAAAATTGTTAATTTCAATGCGTTTTTAAAATATATTTTAATAAAAATTCTTAGATTAATATTAACAGTGTGTATATCAACTATACCAGTGATAATAGAGCTTGCCTTTTAAAGAAAGCTTCATTGATGCAAAACATTTCGATATCCGAATTGATTCTGTTCAACAGCAAGATCGCTCTCCCCACAGGCATGACCATTGGCAAGTTAGTTCTGCAGGCCGGGAGATAGAAAAGTCTATGTTGTCGGTGACGCCGATAACCATCGGGAACATAGAAATGAATGCTCTCCATGATGACCGAGTTTTCAAACCATCCACGAATCAGTCTAAAGAAATGTTTAGCAATGCGCACATCTCTCCTGACCCGTAGATAGTTCATTCCGAGCATACCCAAAAGAAAGTCAGTGGGATAGAGCCACGGGTAGTTGCCATACTCCCTCATGTAGAGAAATCTCAAGAATTTCTTCTGAACTCTCTCCAACATGAGAGAATACTTTACCTGGTGTGGACTCCAAATCACCGACCCACTTTCAAGTATACTCCTTACTAAGGAATTAAATAAAACTATAAGCACCCGGTTATCTCTAAAATTCCTTGCAGTGCGTAGAACAAAGCCCAGAATTCTAAGTGAAGTGCTACATGCCGCCTCAATATGAGCATGAAATGTCAGTCTACTATCAAACATGATTCCAAGATCCTTCATTGTCGAGACACGTTTTAAACTTCGGGCGTCCATTGTATACCGGTAATACCAGGTATGACTCGCCCTAGTGAATGACAAAATTAAACATTTAGAAACATTAAACTCAATCCGATTTATTTTACTCCATTCAACAATTCAATGTTACGTGAGAACGGATTGCTTCTACATCTCTTTCTAAGACTGGAATGATTTGCCGGCCTCTGCATTTCAAAGTCAGGTTCAATCCTTCCTTTCCTCAAAAAGACATTCATCACACATCATCCTCAGAGACCCTGAGGCAAATAATTTTTCTTTTATGAAGTTCATCAGAGTTGTCATTAGAGATGGTTGATGTTTCTGTCTTGGTTACAAGGAACTGGTTCCTTTGCTGTCACTGGAACTGTTGATATTATTTCTCTGAGGAACCGGTTATTTTATACAAACTGGTTCCTTTTGGAATGGTTGTCTCTGCTTTACTTGCAGATTTCTGTGCTGGGAACTCTTTGATAAAGTAAAAGGTTCTTTTACTATAATTGTGTTTATTTACGTAACAATTAATAAGTCTGGATTTAGCTACACTGTTCACTACCCGAGGGTTGGTAATTCTCTGTTTCTAGAAGTTTGTTGTCTGTAAATAATATCCCACAGGCAATTGCTACACTCTAGCGACATCTGTCGGACTCTGGAGTAAGCTTTATGACTAGTGCCATCTACCGCTTGAAGACCCAACTTACTACCATACATCCCAGGAATATTTATGAGAAATGAAAAAGTGTCACAATATGTATAATTTTCGAGGAATCAGATTTTCTCAGAAGTTCTGTAGTAAAAACCCCCCCTCCCTCTGGGTTTTTTTTTCTTTTGAGGAACCACTAGTTCCAAAAATAACTGGATAAAGAAAGTTCAGGTACCGACCATTTATAGTCTAATCAACTCCCCATGAATCTGAGTGGTGTTGCTGTACAGCAATGCGGAGGCGAGTTAATGGCAACATGTCATTTGAATCACTGTTTTTTAACATTTCCTGTTATGTCCAAGCGTAATGTGACTCTTAAAGTGGCTGTGTCCTGGTTAATAGTCCTACAAGTTGCCTCGGTGAGTTTCTGTCCAAATTGAGTAGTTTCTTGGCTTGTTCAGATTTAAATCACCTATGAATTGAATTAGATTTCGAAGGGCTTTTTCCCATTCCTTCCATTGCTGCGTAAATAATTTTTATTTATATTTGACTGCTCAGAGCAATTAATTGAGATTAATTTTATCATTATGGGGTCACTGATAGCACTCTTAATATCAATTATTATTGATATTCAAAACCTACCAACGATAAGGTAATCATGATAAAATGTATTCCTTTTGTTTGTGTCGGGTATGCAATATGCAACCTGCCATAAAAGTATGGTAATACTGTGCGTCCAAAAAAGTATGTTTCTAAGTTACACTTATTCAATAAATCAAAACCAAAATTTCCTCTAAAATCATAAGATTTGTACTTGTTAGCTACTTAAATACCTACCTACTTTATTATAAACTATAAATATTTTACGTAACTTTTTCTTAATTTCAAATAAGGAATTATACAATTTGTCCAAAAACCATCTCAATGACATTCCTTTTTCGAAATTTTCTTCGGGCCAGTGCCTACAGTAATATTGATTATTCCGATTTGACAGCTCATAGTAGGAACCACGATTGTTCAAACTTTGGACGGATAAAAAGGTAGTATCCAATACAGCCACCATCTTGAACATAACAAACAAATTTGCAGACGGATGAAATTCCAAATGGTTGAGTTAAATTAGGCCTTCGCTACGCTCACTCAACAAATAGACGAAAGTTAAAAATCTATACATTATAACAAGTCGGTGGCTGAGTTGGCATCACGTTTGTGTCCTACCCAGGCGCTGGGGGTTCAATTCCTCGCCTGACTCTTCCATCATGACAAAAGCAAAATTTTCCATTCACTGTGGTGGTAGCGGGAGAATTTCAAATTATTGTCAGGTTATTCGTAAACCGGGAAAAAAAATAATTAATTAAGAAAAAATTTTGTAAGGCTGGCTTTACACTCATACACTGAAGTTAAATTTACGACTTATGTAAGTTTTTTTACAAGTTACTCACAGGAGCAGGAGTGTTTACATATGCATCCAACTTTTGGTAATTAATGCTCACGGCAGTTTAACTCACGTAACTGCTCACAGCGACAGTTAACGCCTGTAATTTTATTTGCGGTAAGATGACTTCTTGTAAACAACGATTTGCTGTCAAATTTACACGATTTTGTCAATAGAGGCGAAAAGGCCCAAATACTCGTAAATAGAAGTTAGCTTGAGAGAAACAATTCTACACTCTCTTTTGTTCCGTTAACAGCGGAATTGAATGGAGTTCTTTAATTTTATGACATCAACCGACTTTGATTTCAAATATATAATGTTATAAACAAAATTCAAAAAGCTTTTTTCCACCTGAAAAATAAATGATATCTCTTCGATTTTTGGAATCAGAAAATTTTCTTTCCGTTAACATTCGTTTTCGTAGTGCTTATTTAACCCTAGAAAGATAATCATATTGTGTAGTACGGAAAAGATACTCATGCGTAAAATTGACGCACGTGTTTTAAACAGCTGCAGGTCAAGGTTTATTAATTTATTTCAATAAATTTTATATTATTATTTTTACACATATATAAGAATAATAATATTAAAGATAGTTTACTTATACTCCTTTATTTATTAAAAAAAAATAAACAAAAACTTTAAACTTCTATAAATCGACGAAATTCTTTAACACTTACTCTTTCATACGAAAACTAATTTTTTATAATCAGCCTTTTTTAGTACAAAAGCAACAATTAGCAAATCTTATATATATCAGGAACATATTGTTATATAAAAATCAGTTACCAACAGCTTTGGGACATATCAACGTTATGCTCACGTAAAAGATAATCATGCGTAATTTTGACTCACACGTTCGTTATATTTCAAAATCGGCGACACTTACCTTATCGACACGTACACCAGTGACGAATGAGATGTCCTAAACGCACAGGTATGGATTCGCGCTATTTAGAAAGAGAGAGCAATATTTCGCAAACGCATGCGTAAATTTTATGCAGACCATCCTTCTAGGGTTAAGTTCAATCTAGTGTTATTTTTTTTTTTTTTTTGGGAGTTGATAATGTACTTATCCACCTACCCTAAACAGATATTAGTTCATATAATAAAATAAAAAATGTTTTTATAGGAATAAAATCCTACGAAAACCTGTCTTAATTGTTGACATCTCGTATCAGCGCGTTTAGGTACCATTTCTTACGGTAAGTGTCTCAAACTTATCAACTTAATCAAACTATAAACATAAACAGTGTGAAGGGTGTAAGTTCGCACGGACGCGATTAGACCTGTCAAAAACTTGCGCCTCTTACGACTTCTGTAACTTAACAGTAAGAGGCTAATTTTAGCTATAAATTACAGTAAGAGGCTAATTTTTACCATAAGTCTTTTACATAAGTGATTTATGACAAAAAAACTATTTATAATTTAAGATATCTGACTCATTTAATTATTGTAAAGCTTTCTACACTTGTATGTGAGTTTTCTCACATGTAATTATTGTGTAATTATTTTGACCCATTTTATATTTTTCTTTGTTTTACAACGTTTTTAATTGGCAGTTTGTATAAATGAGATAACTGCTGTTCTTAACTGCTTTAATTTAAGTGTAATTAAACTTTATAGACCGACTGTCCAAACAATTACATCAGACTTCAACAACTATTCTATTTTCATGGATTTTCCTCAGCTGAGCATTGAACTGTCAAAGCGAAGTCAGCTCATTATCTTGTGGGTTAAGAGCAATAACAGGGTATCCAAAATCCTAACTTGTTATAAGTTAAAATAAACACGTGTTTGATTTTTATTGGAATAACTTTTCTTTTAATCATTTTTTAAGGTTGTACTCATCAATGTAATATATCATTCAAGAAGAAGATAATATTAATAAATATAAACGAAACAGAACAAGACACAGAAAAATAAAAAGGTAACGATCTAAACTAGGAGTCGAACCCAGGATCTCTGTCTTACCGTGACAGCGCCTCTAAACAACTCGAACATTATTTATTAGTATTATGTTCTTCTTCAATGATATATTGCATGGATGGATAAAGCCTTCAAAAGTTGTTCTATTAAGGCGATGCACTACGTAGTAATGCAAAATCATGTGTTTTTGGATTGAAAATTTGGTCGCCTAGAAATGTTTCAGATGCTTTAATTAAATACTGTAAGTAGAATACATCTTGGCCTTTGAAATAATCGAGTATTTTTTACATAAGTCTTTTTATGAGCCCGGAAAAAAAATATTTTATAAGTCCTATAAAAACTGCTTTAAAGTTCAAAATTTCCTACTTACGAACCCATTTTCGGTTATGGTTTTATTGTATAATGTGGTAAATTAAGTTATTTATAAAATGATCGGAAAACATTTGAATATTTATGCCTGAACGTCCACAAAATAAAATAAAAGGCACTTTTTGGCCATGTTTTTTTCTTGTCTAAATCAAAACAGCTGGATGGTGTTAAGCGAGAATTTAAGCCTTATCGCCATCTACGTAAGGAGTGTTATTGATGGCGGCTCGATTCAAAATATTACACAACGTAGTGCATCGCCTTAAAATTGAATGAAAAAATTGCTTGAAAATTATTAATAATACGTACAAAATATTGGAAATGCACAATCCACATAATCTATGATTCAAAGGAATTATGTAGTTAACCTATTGGCCCGATTAGGGTCCAATTAACTAATCGACAAAAAGTAACGTTCCTTGCAAAGATGTAGTATTGTTCGGTGTTTAATTTTCTTCTTTAACCGTCCTCTACACTAGCAACAACATAATCAAAGATCTTAACTATAAATCACAAAAAATCAAAAGCGCAGTTCTGTTACTAACTTAAACTGAGCTAATCCGATAAATCTACTAAATACAAGGTTTTCCAATAAGATGTGTTATTTTGAATAGCCCGCTATTTGGGTAGATGTTACTTTTGAAGCTGTCATTTTTTGACATTTGACAAGTAGAAACTACGCCATTAATAAAAATGGAACGATACACGCTTCAACAATGCATTGAAATTATTAAAATTCACTATTATTAATTATTAGAATTCCATCGAAAAATCATCTTGAGTGATGAGGCCCATTTCCACCTCGGTGGCTTCGTCAACAAGCAAAATTGTCACATCTGGGGCTCGGAAAACCCAAGAGTTATTGTTGATGTACCGGACAGCAGATGGGGTGTACCTAATAATTAATTAATAATTAAGAAAATGACTATTCTGATATCACACATTTTACGATGAAGAATCCTTTGAGGCTTATCTCGCACAATGAGTCATCTTGCTAAGAATTTAAAGCACCGTACACGTGTCATATCGCCAGTTCAAGGATGAATTACTCGCACGACAAACCGTGGGACCTCAGTATATGTTTAGATTTAAGAATAATTACTCCACATTAACACGTGTAGAAATTGTTGAATTTGAACCCAATAAATACGCAAACAACTGGCTCAACCAGTCAGTTGTCCGACGACTTTCGCTAGTTGTGTTTCTTTGCAAATCCTTACCCTAGGTACCCCCCAGAGGAAACCGGCATTTACAGTCAATGTCACTGGCGTAGGTGTCCAGTACAGTTGAAAAGCCTCTCTATCCTCAACGTGTGACTGTTTGGTGCGGTTTATGGTCCGGCAGAGTCATTGGACCTTACTTTTTCGAAAATGAGGCTGGAGCAACAGTTACGGTGAATGGATTGCGCTATCGAGAGATGATTAATAATTTTTTATGGCCGGAATTGGATGGTATTGATCTGGACAACGTTTACTTTCAACAAGACGGCGCTACGTGCCACACAAGCAACGAAACCATTGATCTTTTACGGGAAAAGTTTCTTTGAATATCAAAATAACACCTCTTATTGGAAAACCCTGTATAATAACTACAATCATTTTGTGCAATATTACGATTGTGGTTTGTCGTGTAACCTTTTTGATTTGAGCTTTTGTTTTTAAGTGAATGCTTGATAGTTAATATCAGCTGTTTAAGCCTGTGAAAGACTACGTTATAAGCGAGCAAAATTTTCGTGGCTTGGCCTATTTCAGCATATCGCTCGCCATACATTCCCATTGGTAGTGTATGGCGAGCGATATGCTGAAATATTTTTTGTTTTATTTTATTTGTATTTGTTTATTATTTGTGTTTTTTACAATAAATATACAATGTTTACAAGTCATACTGTTTTAATTTATACTACACTTCCATTAAAAGCATTTGCTTGTGGATGGAAGAGGAGTGTACATTTACCAAAAAATAATATAACTATGTTACAAAGTAAAAAAGATTACAAAATTAAAATCCATACAAATTATTGTATTTGGAAGGAAGAAAAAATATATATCATAAAGGATAAATAGAGTATAGTAGGATAATTTGTGAGATTTTCAAGTGAAACTAGGGGAATCAGTTTTTTTGTTAACGATTTCCCTAAAATATTTTTTTTATATAGTTCAATATTTGTTTTTTATCATCAATGCTTCTAATTTCTTCTGTCCAGAAATGTTTTCCTTGGTGGGTATAATGGTGCTGGACAAAAGAAGTGTGTAGTTTAGGGCATGCAAATATATATTTTGGTTCGATTTTCAGCTATGAATGAGTATTTATCTTTTTCTTTAATAATTTGAATAATTGAATTTTTCATAAATAAGTGTTTAAATGTAGGAACTTTGAATTCTTCGAATACGCGTTCAGTGGGGAAGTCTGTAGGTATTTTTAGTATTATTTTTATTATGACTTTTTGAACAATTTCTATGGGGGTCAGGCTAGTTTTGTAAGATGGCTCCCCAACTGATAATGTCATATTGCAGAACAGACCGCATAATATATTGAGTATAGATTTTTCATTGATAAGAAATTTCTGATTCGTAAGAATATATAAATTGTATGATGCGTATAGTGTAATATTTCGCCTACCTTAATGTCTTTTAAAATGCGTCGAAGAACAGATCCGGTTCAAATTGGTAAAAAAGAAAGATTTGACCGAAAAAACGTTTTTTTATACCATTAGTTTCCGCACACCCTTTACACTAATAATAACAATTGTGTATAGCTTTGTAGAGAGAATATTATTTTTATTCCAAATTCAAAAATTTAAACATTAAATACGTTTGTTACCTGTATTTGGTTGGCCTTGTAATTTTTACGTTATCTTTCGTTAGGTATTTGTTTACTATTATTACACTTTCCAGTAAATTATCTGTGGTTATAAGGTCAGATTGGGCACATAAATGTTTAAATTTAAAAATATAACAATGCCTCTTTATCTTTTACCGTGGGAAAAACAGAAGTCGGCGTTTATTTATTTAAAGTTATAGATTACTTTCGAAGAATTGAAAAGTAAACACAAAATTTATTTGCTTGTAAAAACTTTTTTTTTTACTTTTAGGTATTTAAGTTATATACTAGTTACATATCGCACCTCCGGTGCTAAACTGTCACTTATGCAAATAATGTAATTTTTCAGGAGAAGCGTTTGAAAATTCGACATCCTATTATGATGTATAGTTCTTGTTGTCTAAAAAATGAACTGGTAATTATTTAAACTACAACTTTAAACTTCATATCAAAGTAAAAGCAAACGTCTCAAAACTTTGTAATAAAAAAATATAAACATTTTAAATTTACAACCCTCCCAGAAGTGACGTTATGGCACTAGAAAACAATTTATCAGGCAATTGTGTCATAACAATCAAAACACGATATCATACTTTTATAAAGTTTTATTAATTAAAAAATCAAAGCAGTTTAACAAACTTTCTTAATTCTACATATAGAACTTTACTATTAATCAGACTTTTTAATCTCAGTCTTCTTACCATTTTACGAACGGTTTTCAGCGACGTTTCATTGGTCACGTATTGTACCTATTTAAATACTATAATTACGGAATAATTTCTTTTACTTATTATTATTATTTTAATTAGCACTAATTTTGTACTAATTGGGTACTCTTAAAAAATCAAAAACCTTAAATTTATTGTCACATTCCCAGGAAAATCAGGGAGTCTTTAACGCTGTGGTTTCAATAAACTTGTTTTCCCTGCAAGTGGAAATGTGACTTTATAGAATGTTAGAAGTACAAAAAATTAAATGAGATCATTATAGAAACTTTCATAGTATCTTGGTATGATATTTGCCTCCACTAATTGCAATAAATCACGCTTTTTGCATTCTGTAATTGGTATTTTTGAAGTGTATGCTTGCTTGAAGGGAATGTCATCTATTCTTTGGGCGTTGCCTCTACTTCCGCGTAAATTTTTTCCTCTTGGTTGAATTATAGCTTTTGCTTCCTCCCAGTTTTCAGTTTTGTAAGTTGTTCGATATTGGTAATTTTCACAATTCTTTCTAAATTTAATGCATTTAATATCACCAGTTTTGATTACATCTCCGTTTAAATTTTTTGCTATATTGAACTTCATGTTTTCCTCAAGTGACTTCAAATCAAAGAAATCATCGTAATTCATTTCTTTTACCACAAATGGTTTACCAGTCTTCTTCGCCCCAAGAATCAGTGACATGTATTGGTCGGGTACATTAATAGATCCAGCATTTTTTGCTCTTGTTACAGCTTTTTCAATAACCGAATGCGCTACGTCGCCTTCGTTTTGCGTATGACCTCGAATCAAAAAGTTATGTTGAATGGAATTAATGTCAAACTTACTGACTGCATAATAGTACATCGCAAACACAACCCTGTTCTTTTGTTGGCCACAGCAATTGTCCGAGTAAATAATTATATCGCAGCCATGACTTTCAAGTGCAATCTGCTCCGGGTATACACACACGATCCTATTTCTATGGCTCCTCTATTGCCCAAGCCTTCGTGCCAAAAATAACAGGTTGTTTCTTTCTTTTGTTGCATTAGACATTGTTAAATTATAACAATTTAGTCTCGATTTGTAGTAAAAAGAGCTTGATTTGCCAACAGGGCAGGGTAACACTGTTTGTAAGTCATAGATGAAAACAATTGTGTTGGTGTCAGGTTCATGACACTTTTTCATATCCCTGTCTTTTTCAAGTCTACTTAAAATTTTTTCTTCCTGATGTAACTTGAACCTGTCATGTAACATTGTCACAATTGTTAATCGAACGAAAACTTTATACCATAAAACATAAGGATTGGGGAAACAATGTCACTACGTACACAAGTATCTTTATTATTTCAAGAAAAAAATGTCACAACAAACTTTAGTGTTGTTATTGCTCCAAAATCATAAAAATGAATTGTCACAATTACCTTTGTGGTGTTGTAGCTCCAGGAGACTGCTACTCGTGCGGGGTGCCGCGCGCAACTAACCAATCAAACGTTGTTTCTCCCAGTGGAGGTTAGATTTGCACCAAAACCATAACGACATAACTGCCCTCACGCGGAAATTATACGCACTATACAAGCGACGATGACACACCAAGTAAAGAGGTACATTAGTTATTTTTTCTCATACTCAGATCAATTTTGACAAAACTTGCATAAGTGACAGTTTAGCACCGGAGGTGCGATATATAAGTAGAGTTTAAAGTAAGATTGATAAAATACAAATTACATGAATTTACAAGTAGATCTGTTGAATTTATGATTTAATGTTAAAAAAAACAACAACAACAACATGGAAACAATGGAAATTTTGACTTTACAGTATGGTGTCTGCAATATTGTAGTAAAATTTACAAACAATGGAAATTTTGACTTTACAGTATGGTGTCTGCAATATTGTAGTAAAATTTACAAACAATGGAAATTTTGACTTTACAGTATGGTGTCTGCAATATTGTAGTAAAATTTACAAACAATGGAAATTTTGACTTTACAGTATGGTGTCTGCAATATTGTAGTAAAATTTACAAACAATGGAAATTTTGACTTTACAGTATGGTGTCTGCAATATTGTAGTAAAATTTACAAACAATGGAAATTTTGACTTTACAGTATGGTGTCTGCAATATTGTAGTAAAATTTACAAACAATGGAAATTTTGACATTACTTACAGTATGGTGTCTGCAATATTGTAGTAAAATTTACAAAGAATTTATTGTAATAATATTTCAACATCTAAATCATTCAGCCATTAATTTAATTATTTTACATAGTGAGATATTTTAGTTATTTGAATATGTTTTGGTGGAAGATTAAGGACCGGTTGTTTCGCAGAATTTGAACAATTCAGTTTTGTGAAACAACTGTCCAAAATAATATAATAACAGAACTTGATGAATTGTTAAATTTTTTTTAATATAACTGTTATTGTTTGCATATATTATGAGTCCTTTTCATAATCAACATAACATTACTGTTATGTCATAATGATCATATGTGTAAAACAACATTTCTCAACCTTGTTCTTTTATATAATATTCATGGACCACCCATATATAATATATGAATAATCAACAAGGCAAAAAACTCAAACTTTTGGGAATCCGTAGCCGAGCCATTTGCCTGAATATATATTCTTTTTCAATTCAGGGCGGATTTCCAAGGCATTCAGTATTTTTTTCAATTCAGGGCGGATTTCTAAGGCATTCAGTATTGTTTTCAATTTAGTTCGGATTTCTATGGCATTCAGTATTTTTTTCAATTCAGGGCGGATTTATATGGCATTCAGTATTTTTTTCAATTCAGTTCGGATTTCTAAGGCATTCAGTATTTTTTTCAATTCATTTCGGATTTCTATGGCATTCAGTATTTTTTTTCAATTCAGGGCAGATTTCCAAGGCATTCAGTATTTTTTTCAATTCAGGGCGGATTTCTAAGGCATTCATTATTTTTTTCAATTCAGGGCGGATTTCTAAGGCATTCAGTATTTTTTTCAATTCAGGGCGGATTTCTAAGGCATTCAGTATTTTTTTCAATTCAGGGCGGATTTCTAAGGCATTCAGTATTTTTTTCAATTTAGTTTGGATTTCTATGGCATTCAGTATTTTTTTCAATTCAGGGTGGATTTCTAAGGCATTCAGTATGTTTTTCAATTCAGGGCGGATTTCTAAGTCATTCAGTATTTTTTTCAATTCAGAGCGGATTTCTAAAGCATTCAGTATTTTTTTCAATTCAGCGCGGATTTCTAAGACATTCAGTATTTTTAAATTTTTTTTTTCTAAACTAAACATTAATTCATAATTAAATACCATATAAGTGGTAAGTAACCTATTATGGTTAGATAACATAACTAAGTGAGCATTTTTACAATCCATTAAGTAGTAAGAAACCTATTAAAGTTAGATAACATAACTAAGTGAGAAAAGGTGTACTTCACTAAAATATACATGGATTTAAATAAACTGTCCTAATAGTGTATGCATTGGAATGTGCAGTGTTAAATGATATTTTTAAGAATTTTAAAATAAATTTCGTAATAGGATATTTTTACTGTTTTTTTTTTTAGGAAAAATTATAATAATGAGAGTATTTTTATTTTATTTTAATGTTGATGAATAAATTTTCTACAACGATTTAAAATGTGCCATTTTCGATATGCCGCCAAAATGATGTGATCGTTTTTGTTTGTGAATATATTGACGGGCAACGTCGGTGCTAGCCATCTTACCAGCCAGTGGCGTTTTCTATGTCATAATGACGCTGTAGCCAGTTTGAACCGTTTAGGAATTTGCGGTTTTAGATTGTTTTTAAATTCATTAATTTTTAATTTAAATTTAAAAATTACACATTTTTAATGATCTTGATTTTGATCAGAATCAGAAAAATGAACTTGAAATTTTCCAAGCATTTTTAACGGTGTTCATAGCTTCTGAAAATACCCCATTATCCATGAAAAATTCTGTGTAAAAAAGTTGGTTAAGTATGTTCTTTCGTAAAAATGTCATTTTCAATAATCTAGTACTTTGAGAAATTTTCTAACTAACCTTTTTTCTAGGGGTTAAAAATCTGAGTACTCAAAAAAAGGTCAACAAAGTTTGAGAATGACTAAAATCTGTGGTCAATTATTATTTAAGTCACACTTCTATGCTATCTTTGTTCTAAGAATCCACATTTATGTAAATGTCACCATTCATGTAATATTTCAATAATAACAAGACACTGCCTCGCCACCTGTCATGCCATACACATTAAACTGTCATCGCTTTATTAAAATATATGCATATTATTATAAACCTGTAGATAGTACGAAACTTCATCACCAAAATATATACTTGTTTATCATATCGTTGTACTGAAAATCCATTAGGTCAAAAATTCTACTATTGAAAATTTATATCGGTATTAAAGGTTTGTGTGCGCTTAACCTTTTGCTTAAGTTAAGGGATAAATCACGGGATATTATAACTGTAGGATTTGTGAAGCCGAAAGTATTTATAAAAAAAATATTTCCATCAGGATCATTGCCTTTCAAAAGGCGATCAGATATTTACATTTCGAATGAACACTGATAGTAAGCTTAAAAATTACACCTGACATCTATTGACACGTAAATGTTTGTTTGTTCAAAATCACTGATTGCTTTGAAATACCAATATGACTACCATAACACAGGTATTAGCCTAGTATGGTAGTTGAAAATTGTAATCTTTAAAAATCTATAAAATAAAAGAAATTTAAAAAAAATAATTAAAAAAAAAAAAAATCTACACAACTTTGCATTCGAATACGCATCTGTTTTTATTTACACATATTATATGGATGTCACCTGTGATAGGTAAACACATTTATTTTTTTTAAAACAGCGCTATCTGTTGGATGTAAAAGCAACATGCACTATTGTTTCTCTATCCGCACAGACAGACTGAGCAACAGCAACGTGTGGTGGGGTACAGCTAGTTATGTTAGATGTGAGCTAACTTAAGATTAATAAATAAAAATAAATAAATGTTTGAAAATATTTTTGGAAAGGATTTCTAAGTAAATTTTTTTAAGTTAAAAAAAAAATTGAAATACAATATTCATATAGAATTATCGAACAGCTATACCTTTACAGCCATTCAAGTAGGACCGGCGTAAAAGGTAGAACTACGCTTGCCGTAGGAAGTTGTTAACAAATAATAACACAATCTATAAATAAAACTTTATCGCCATAATAATGACTAATATGCCAAGCGCAGATCGCTCACACCGTCAGTTTCAATTAAGTTTGGACTTCACCATTGTACGGAAAAAGAGCGCGCTACCAGCCATCACCATAAGCCTAGTACTGCCATCTATGGTTGAGATTTTAAAACGATTTTTGCTGCAAACGTAGATGGATATATGGCGCATAATTTGAATGGATTTCCACAAAAACAGCGTTATTTCAATAATGTTGTATTTCCACATTGTTGGTAAAATAAGTTTTTATTTAATAATCTGTCTTGAATAATGTGATCTTATCCTGTAAAAGTGTAAACTATTGTTTGACAGAAATGACGTCCAAACATGATTTGAATTTGAAATTTGGCAAAATATC
Organism: Hesperophylax consimilis; assembly: GCF_061612785.1. Classification (NCBI taxonomy): domain Eukaryota; kingdom Metazoa; phylum Arthropoda; class Insecta; order Trichoptera; family Limnephilidae; genus Hesperophylax; species Hesperophylax consimilis. The sequence goes on along the minus strand of NC_142861.1, from coordinate 8,922,289 downwards.
CATGTTTGTATAACTATTATTTACTGGAATACAATAGAAAGGATATAGCAGAGAAGGCGTGGATTGAGGTTGGAAAGAAAAGTTAATTTGACATCATTCTCACGTAGTTCCTTGGCGGTGACGAATGCCCTGCAAATTAACATCTATTTCGCTACGTGGGTGAACCTAAAATCTTCTTTCAGATAGTTTTTTATGCTTGTAAATATAAAAAGAACAATATTATTGTCTTCATCGATAGTCACCTGACATCGTATTAAGTCCACGTCTGCACTTGAAAAAATTATCAAGTTTAGTATAAATTCAGGTAGCGCAGTGTACGGAAGCCAGCTTTAAAGAGTAGCATATTGGTAGTCTACTTGTGGTTGCCACGTCGCTTATAAAAATCTACGTGTACGAAGAGCGTAAGGGATATAGAATTTGTGGAATGTTGTAAAGTTGAAAAGCTTGAGGGAGGGAAAGAAGATAAGAAAGGTCAGGAAATAACTGGCACTCGTTGATAATAACTGAGGTACAAATATAATATCTACATATAATTTTAGTTATTTAATCAGTCCAATACTTTAAAATAATAACAACATGTACTGTATAGTGTAGAAAAATAAATAATAATTTACCCTCGACCTCTGGCCTCTGATCAAGGTGCTTACCCTCTACATCAGGTCATAAATTAATACAATCTTACCCATGCATTTATATAAACATTTGTGGCTTTGACAGCAGGCGACATTGTGTTTTAATAAGTGGTATATTGTGTTTAATAAAATCTGTGGCCATCATAATGCATCTGATACAAAGTAATAATTGTGGATTTAACGGCTCAGTGCTCCCTGTCAGTTTGAGTTTTGTATGGAGGGCACACAATTGCATGGACTTGATGGACGATTTCCTCTCCTGTAAATTGTGCATGACAATATGGCTCTCAACATTTAATTATTTCATTTATTGAATCTGTTTTATTTAGATTAATACAAATCTATTATTTGATGATTAACAGGATCAAACTTTAATTCATTTTTAATTTAATGTATTTTATTAACTATTGAAAAAAAATCAAAATGGCACCAAATATTTTCAAATAACTCGACCAATTGTTATCAAGCTTCAAATGTGTTCTACCTACCACTGCCAGTTTAAATCACGTCTGAAAGGGTTAACTGTCAGATTGACTTTCTACTAATATCACGAATATCTAGGTATCTTCTTTTAAATTGTTTGCTCTTTCAACGTGAAAATCAGTTGATTAATAAAAAAATAAAAAAAAACCCTTGATTTTTTGCAAAAACGGGCGGTCCGTTTGATAGATTCCCCAATCTTAACAAACGGACTGCAATCTTTAGAGCACAGGCGTCAGGTAGGTATGCTGTCCTTGTTCTATCGGTATTACAATGGAAGATGCTCTGAGGAACTAGCGTCATTGATCCCTTCGGCACCGGTGCGTAGTCGGGATACACGCCAAACGCGCGCCCAACATTTGTACACGGTTGACATTTGTCACATGAGAACGGGTCGCTTCTACGATTCGTTCTTAAGTTCAAAAGCTCGGCTGTGGAAGGAACTGCCGGCCTCTGTGTTTCCTCCCTCCTACAACATGGGACTCTTCAAGACCCATGTTCACTCCTTCCTCTCCACAAAAAGACCCTCCACACAGCATCCCCAAAGATGACATAGACCCTGAGGGAAATTATTTTCTTCGGGGCCTCCTGTGTGGAGTTAATATAAAAAAAAAAATAGAAAATATTACTTTTCTTTGAATTTTACAATCTAATTAAAACAAAAAAAAAATTATTATCCTTTTAATTTATTCTCTAGCTTTACTCAATTTCCTTGATTGAGATATTTAAAAAAAAATGCCGCAATAATAATGATTTAACCTTTAGAGTCTACAGTGCTGGCCTTTTCAAAGCAATCCATCCCATCATGTTGCACAGTTTGATACAATGCATGATCATGATCTTTAGTGAAACGTGGACCACATGTGCAACAGCCGCATGAATAAGGTCGAACAGTGGTAATAAAACTTGAGGATTAATAAATACTAGCAGTTAAAAACCCGCTCCGCGGGTTTTTAACTGCTAGGCCCTGCGGGCGGCTCTTAATTGGGCTTCGCCCATTTTAAGTGATATTAACAACAGTTACATTTAATAGATAGATATAAGGACATTCACAGAGAGAGGGTGAGTATATATATTGTTAAAACATGGAACAGGAAGGAGTTAATCAATAATAACATAGTTTGAATAAATGAAATTTTACGTATTTGTGATGGATTATTTCAAATGAAACACTATTATTGACTACATGTCTACAACTGATATTAACTGTTATCTTAGGTACCTAATATAATTAGCTCATAGGAGACTTGCAGTGCTTAAATATGTGTTACAACCGTCAATGTCTATAAGTTGAATCAATATCGTTTAGTTTGTCACAATTAAAGATAGTTATAACAAAGTTGACTTAAGTAATAGATTATTACATATTTATTAATTGTACCCGTGTTTATGAATAAAAGGAGGGGAATTGTGCTATGAGATTAGCAGTCGGTTTAATTAAAAGGTGTTAATTTTACTCCAACTGGGGGTAATTCTTTACCTACAACTGTTACTGTATCTAATAAAGTTTAAAGTTAGATTATATATACAACATCATCAGGAGAGTAAAAATTTATATATAAAGGTAGATTATTACAATATAGCGCCCCTGAGGTGATATCTCACAAAAGCGGCGCTATGCAAATTGTCCAATAAATGAATAAATATAATGTTTACATTTTATTGTGTATATACCGAAGTCAAAAATTAAATATAGATTGCAATTGGGAAAGAAGAAGTGGAAGGAGGGGGGAGGGGTAAGAGTAGGCTGGGTTTATAATAATTAGGAATTACAATATCGTTAGATGGGAAAGACCAGTTGAGTGGGAAAATATTTAAAAGAGAGTTTATAAAAAAATTCTTGTTAATTATATCTGCTTTTATATTAACATGTTTCCTCATTTCTAAAATTTCAAAATTATTTATAGTGAAGTATTTTAAGACCTGAAAAAAACAAATAGCATATAACCATAAAACAATATATTCATAAGACAAATAGCATTTAATAACGGTTATTCTAATAAATTGATAGTTGAAATACTAAATAAAAAAATTAAACATATTCTCTTCAGAGGTGCGCTCTGTCGGCCATCTATAGCCGTGCGTATCGGCCATTGAAGGAACGCGTGATTTTTTTATAAACGTCAAATTAAACATAATCCAATGGATTATGAACTTTCTAAAACATATTTTCTTCGATATTATCCAAAAATTATATGAGCAGAAACGATGCTTTTGAAGAAATCTCGTATTATTATGAGGCGATCCTATTTTAGTATGAAATCGTGTCTTAATTTTCAAGTTAGCGGAATTTAACCGAAACAGACAATTTAAATTTGACCAATCAGAGGGCCTACATCATCCAGACGCAAGAGTATTAATACTATCAGATAATAACCCCATTTTTTTTATTTTTTATTATTGATACATTATTTTACAGTATTTCATATCTTAATTCAGTAATGTTGACCTTACTGGGTTATTTACCCGTGCTGAGGCCCCCATTTTAAAATATACGAATTTATACATTTAAACAAAAAACAACATTAAAATAAAGATAAATTTAAACTAAAAATAAAGATTAGAAGTTAAAATTTAATTTTCACACTAAAATAAAAATATTAAAAGAGAATGGAAATTAGACCATTAGACCAAATGTTGGGAAGCCCTACTCGTTAATCTGTGGACACTTTTAGATTGCTGTTCAAAATGCACGAGGGATACGCATACTCACCTTGTGACGAGTCTGTGACAGAACACACATGCGTCAAAATGCCGTTCACGTATGCATGTCATATTATCGTCGTCGAAACAACACAGGATGTTTCATAAATAATATAATAACTTGCTGACGTGTACCCGGCGTTGCTTGACTTTTCTCTATTTTCTATAAATATATTTTGCATGTATTATACAGGGTGTCCAGAAACTCGTAGTACAAGCGGGAAACTGGTGAATCTACATCACATTTGGAGTCGATTTTGTAGTATATTTTTTTTTGATTTGAGCTTTCGTTATCGAGTAAATCGAGTTAGAAGTTGATTTTTTTTTTTTTTAATCAAATTCTTATAAATTATTACTGAAGATCAAAGTACCCAACTAATTAAAACTATTTGAAAGTAAAACAAATGAAGAAACTCTGATTTGAAGCATTATTTTGAAATCACCCTTCATTTAATCCGGTGTAATCATAAAATATTTCTGCTCTGCAGGGTTAAAACATCTGTTGTTCAACCCTAAACACCAGAAAAAACTTTAACCCTAAAATAACCGAAAAATATTTTTTTTTTGTTTTTTTTTTTTTTTTTTGTGAAAATGCTCAAATCAAAAAACTTTATGTTTATTTGGGTTCCCCATGTGGTGTAGATTCTCCAGTTTCTACGAGTTTCCGGACACCGTGTATATACAGGGTTTTCCAATAAGAGGTGTTATTTTGATATTCAATCGTAAAAGATCAATGGTTTCGTTGCTTGTGTGGTACGTAGCGCCGTCTTGTTGAAAGTAAACGTTGTCCAGATCAATACCATCCAATTCCGGCCATAAAAAATCATTAATCATCTCTCGATAGCGCAATCCATTCACCGTAACTGTTGCTCCAGCCTCATTTTCGAAAAAGTAAGCCGTAAACCATAAACCGCACCAAACAGTCACACGTTGAGAATAGAGAGGCTTTCCAACAATAACTCTTGGGTTTTCCGAGCCCCAGATGCGACAATTTTGCTTGTTGACGAAGCCACCGAGGTGGAAATGGGCCTCATCACTCAAGATGATTTGCATTTGATTCACTCAAGTGAGTTTTAATAATTTCAATGCGTTGTTGAAGCGTGTATCTTTCCATTTTTATTAATGGCGTAGTTTCTACTTGTCAAATGTCAAAAAATGACATCTTCAAAAGTAACATCTACCGAAATAGCGGGCTTTTGCCGTTGCGTAGTTTAGAAGAACTAAGCGCACAAATAGACAGATGCGGATATCGACTTTATTTTAGTATAATACAGATAGTACATTGTTTGTCCCTGTTAAATGCTTATTACAAACAGATAATTTGAAATTTATTCATTTATTATATTCAAATTTGCTAAACTATAATTTTTGCTGAAAAATAATATTTATTTTCATTTGTACCTCACAACTACATATATTAAAAAATGTGTCTAGCAGTCTGTAATGGTGTTCTGGGGGTGATCGGATAACTCATCAAAATGTGTCTAGCAGTCTGTAATGGTGTTCTGGGGGTGATCGGATAACTCATCAAAATGTGTCTAGCAGTCTATAATGGTGTTCTGGGGGTGATCGGATAACTCATCAAAATGTGTCTAGCAGTCTGTAATGGTGTTCTGGGGGTGATCGGATAACTCATCAAAATGTGTCTAGCAGTCTATAATGGTGTTCTGGGGGTGATCGGATAACTCATCAAAATGTGTCTAGCAGTCTGTAATGGTGTTCTGGGGGTGATCGGATAACTCATCAAAATGAAAATTCAACACACCTATAACAAGTGTTATAAAGTGATGACACAAAAACTAGATTTAATAGGTCACATATGTAACTATTTAACCTAGTTTTTTCAGAATTTAATCACTTTTAATGATTTCATATCACCTTTTAAAGGTGTGCCGAATTGTCATTTTGATGAGTTATCATGGAAACGTGTTCTGGTGCCAACCCTGATGTATGGGAGGGAGGCATGGAACTGACTGAGGAGCAAAGTAGATCAATTTAATATAAATGAGATCCCTGAGGTGTATGTTTGGTAAAAATCTTTTCAGGGAAAGGCCGATTTAGGTGTAATGAATATGATTAAGTAAATTTGTCGATGGTTGCCCAAAATGAGGTCACATTTTATTTTTTTACAATTAAATAGATGAAATTTCAAAACTCCATAGATCATGTTGAAATTACATTGAGAGCATAAAATAGCTGCATTGACCTTGAAATTCAAATTTCGTGACAGCAGAACTCACCGTTGGAGAGTCAGGAAAGTCTCTGTGGTTGAGGAGAAAGGCTATCGATTAGCAATTCGAAGGTGGCGGTTCAAATCCCGGCGTGCGCAAGTAAATTTTATTTGATAAATTTGTGTTATTTCACAATTTATCAACTAAAACTAATATATAATATACTAGCGGCTCGTTCCAGAATGGATGATACTCTCAGTATCGCCCTTGAATTAAAGAACTGAAACATTGCTTGAAATGGCTTTAGCCGTGTTTGGTGACCAGGTCTGAATAAATAGCCAGGTGCTTCCCCAAATTCTTCCCTTCTCCCCTACCTTTAGCTTCAACATACCCCAATTGGGGACGCCAGTCTCACTGGCTCTAGTATTGAAGTGAAAGTAGCACCCCTTACCCCCCCCCCCACTAACTTCACCCTCACATCATATCTCAATTAGGGATGCCATAGTCTGACTGACTCCAGGACAGTTGGGACTCTTGTGCAGTTTCACATTTAAAAAAAAGCTGAATGTGGAAAAGTCAAACCAGACAAAAAGCTGAATGTGGAAAAGTCAAACTAGACAAAAAGCTGAATGTTGAAAAGTCAAACTAGACAAAAAGCTGAATGTGGAAAAGTCAAACTAGACAAAAAGCTGAATGTGGAAAAGTCAAACTAGACAAAAAGCTGAATGTGGAAAAGTCAAACTAGACAAAAAGCTGAATGTGGAAAAGTCAAACTAGACAAAAAGTGAGTTCACGTTATAACTCAGTGATGTTTTGTTGTTTTTTTTTTTAATTTTCTGCAGAAAGAACCAGTGGGACTATGGCTTCCCCAATATGGCTGAAGGAAGTGGGATGGGAAGAAGATGAGAAAGGGAAAGCTTGATAAGTTTGTGAATTTATATTGTTGATGTTTTTTTAAGTTTAGCGTCCAATCACGCAATAATTACACTGTAGTCGTGTATATTATAATTCTCTATTTTAGCGGTCACCTCGTGAATAAAATACAATGTTTTTGATTAAATTCATAGATAACCTCTTTTTTTACAATATGCCCTTTGTGACTTTTACAATGGAATTTGAATAAATTATAATAATCACCCTGTGTGATTGTCTTTTCATCTATGTATGTAATGCGTCAGCTTTTTAAAAGCAGAACCTAACCACAAATTGTTCATCAAAAATATTCATATTCAACCACAAAATATTAGTAATTCATTATTAAAGTTGATAAAGGAATTTAAACATTAACAATATTTTTTTAAAAACATCATTGTGCGATGATGGGGTGCTTAGCTAGCAGAAGACTTGAAACAATGACTCCTGTGACTCCTGGGTTGGAACCAGGCTAATTTGACACCAGCTACTAACTGGTTAAAATATACAGATGTCTGGAGGTAAAGTGCGCTAACTTCGGGAGGTGATTCTAAATTATGGTAGAAGTAAAAAATAAAAATAACTTTTTTCGAAATTGAAATGTTTATTTTCACATACAAAAATATTTTTTCATAGAAGAATATTTATTTTCCCATATAAACAATTCAACTTTTTAACCTAAAAATATATAATAATAATTTGAAATAATTTTCCATAATTTGAAACGATGGCTAAGAACACCATTGAAGGATGAAAGCCAGAAACAATTGAAAAAAACCCTAAAAACTACCTTAAAACATTGGAATTTCGAAAAAAGTTATTTACCTTTTTTTACTTCTAAAATCATGTATTATTTATATATTTGGATTCGCCTATAATAGTGATTAGAAGTTAAGAAAAGAAAAATATTTAACTACCTACTTAAGTCTTTTTTATGGACGAATTATGATTTACAAGAATTTCAGTCACCTAAATATTATTATTTGGATATCATCAAAAATTATTTCAACATTTATTTTGTGCTCCAAGTCCAAACCAAACAACTACAAAAATTATTTCAACATTTATTTTGTGCTCCAAGTCCAAACCAAACAACTACAAAAATTATTTCAACATTTATTTTGTGCTCCAAGTCCAAACCAAACTACAAAAATTATTTCAACATTTATTTTGTGCTCCAAGTCCAAACCAAACAACTACAAAAATTGTTTCAACATTTATTTTGTGCTCCAAGTCCAAACCAAACAACTACAAAAATTATTTCAACATTTATTTTGTGCTCCAAGTCCAAACCAAACAACTACAAAAATTATTTCAACATTTATTTTGTGCTCCAAGTCCAAACCAAACAACTACAAAAATTATTTCAACATTTATTTTGTGCTCCAAGTCCAAACCAAACAACTACAAAAATTATTTCAACATTTATTTTGTGCTCCAAGTCCAAACCAAACAACTACAAAAATTATTTCAACATTTATTTTGTGCTCCAAGTCCAAACCAAACAACTACAAAAATTTTATTATCCACTCAAGTGATCAAAACGTCTTGAGTGATTGTATGCCAAAATATGCCATTTATAACTTAAGATTTTTTTTTTATAAATCCAAAAAATATAGGGGAATTCATTGGCCGTACAATAATCAGTTTATTTGTCTTCGTATTAAAATTCGGAGGTATGATTTTTTTTTAAAGGGAGGTGAGAAATTTCCAATTCGAATGTCAATCACTCATCTCATAATCCAGTTGTTGACGCAATCACTCAAGTGGTTAAAAATATATGTATTAACCCTTTCTTTATGGTCCTCGAAAATCCTGCGAGCTCCGCCGCTGTGTACTTTGTCATCCTTAACTGGAATAAAAATTAATAGTTTATATTTATTACTTATATTATGTATTAGTTTTTTTTTTTTTTTATTTTTTTTTTTTTTTATTATTTATTGAGTTAGTTTATACATTTGAATATAAACTAATATAAACAAGATCATATTTCATTTTGTAATTTTACATATTTTTACAATAAATATAACATTTCTTTTTAAATACATTCATTCTTCCTTCATTCTTCAGACTTTCAGTGATGAAAGTGAGGAAAAAAACATCGGCCCTCATAAAACCCATTATAAATCCATTAGCTGTACCCCACTTGCTCACAACCGCGCTGTTCGGCAAGTTACCAACGCAAGCAGGCATATATAATATATTATAACAAATTTTTTATTGATGTTTCAATATGTAAAACTTTTTTTTCTGTTGCGTTTAATCGTCTATCCAATGCATTGCTGAGGGACACCTAAAATATGAACTCTGTGTAGTATATTGGTATATATTAATATAATTATTATCTGTTTCGGAGACGGGTCTTGGCGGCAGACGCATTTACCCACGCACTGCATGATGCATTCGATCAGAAAAGACTGGTTGATAGAAGACTTTTGACATCTCCTTCCGGATCCCCTCCCGACCCATCGCCTTGCACTGCGATGGGAGGCATGGATTCATATGTCCGTCACTCCGTCCGTAACTTTTTCCTTCCCACAACTTTCTCTCCTACCTTTCCCTAAAACGATCCTCCACAAAACATTCCCAAAGATGGAATACGCCCTCAGACAATTTTTTTTTCCTCGGGGGGCCTCCTGAGTTTAGCTAATGTAAAAAAAAAAATTATAAACATCTCAAATCAATTGACAGCACCGGCAAGGAAGGGTTATAAAAAATAATAAATCTTCCAAAGTGTTAGTAAGCCTAGAACCCCCCTATGAATAGTAATATTATTATTGTAAGTGCAGCTTTGCATACAAATGAGTTGGACATATTTTTTCCACAGGACAGGATGTTGACAGACCTTGAATTCCGTCTCCTATCAATTTTTTTCTCTCTTAGCTCTCCGATTATTATCTTTCATCAAAGGATCTTTTGTGATTGTGGCGCTCCAACTAAAATTAGACTATTTGCAGTCTGTCTGCACGTTTCATATCCTCGGATAAATAATAATAATATATCATCTTTATTTGAGAAATTTTGCAACTGTAACTAAGAATACACGTTAAGTGTTCATAGTGTACATTAGGTAGTAAATAGAATTAACAACAGACAGTAATATAAAAAGAATAGGTAGTATGTAACAAATAGAAAAAGTTGAGGTTTCTCATAACCTGCCTCACTAGGCTAGTCTGTGTTGAGGCAGTCATTTTAAAAGTTAGTTTAAATACATATGAATATACCTACACTTATAACATAACTGCTCTATATTTTTGTTAGATCAATTTGGGTGAGGGGATCAAGTAAAGTCCCTATTATTACTTTTGATCCAAATTAGAATTATTTAAAATTTGTTGTGTCACTTTTTTATGTTCTCTGGAAGAGCAGTGTTTAATCTTGTTGCAATGTACCTAAAATTTCTTTGACCAAAAGTAGTATGCTTTGCCGGAATTTGAAGTAAATCTTTATTATTGTTTCGATTACAGCGAGTATTTAAACTTTTTGTGTAGTATTTATGTATGTTTATATATATCTGCCGAACATCAAACACATTCATATTATTAAAGGTTAAGTCGAGTCTGTAATTAGAGGATTATTTTGATTATGGTTTTCTGTGCTTTTATGATTGGGTCTAGTGCAGATGAAGTGCCATCTCCTCATGCTACGATTCCATAATCAATGATAGATCTATCCAACCACTTTTTTACAATGCTTATATTGGTTTCAGATTTTTTTTATGTACCTAATCAAGTGTCAGCTTCAAACAGTAAGACTGTGTCATCGGCGAAACTAACAATTTTCCTCTGAATATTACTGTTGCATAAGTCGTTAATATACAACAAGAACAAAGATGGTCCTAATATGCTTCCTTGTGGTATACCGTAGTTAGTAATACCGATTTTTTCAAGTTTATCTATTAATTTACAGTGAGATACTGTATCAAAGGCTTTAGAAAAAGATTTTTTTTTATTTTTTTTTTTTTTATTAAATTTAATATAATTACATTTATTACAATATAAGATATGGGTAGTCCCACAAAGCTGTGATAATCAGCTTGTCGGTAGGTTCTACCATTTAATGTTATAACATAATACACATTAGCTTAAGTTTAAATATTAATACCAAATATAATGTTTAGGATAGATAAACGTTTTGTTAATTTATTAACCACTTTTTTGTCAGTTTAGGGCAGGGTTCCTCATTATTTTTCAAGTTAAAGTTTTCGTTAAATTTGTTATAAATCACAGGTATCAAATAGTCAAGTGTTCTGCTACCATACTTATTTGATATTAGTGGAATTTTTAGGCCTTTTTTTTCAGTAAATCTTGTTTTGTGACTATGCACCAATGGCTTTTTGTACGCATGAAATGCATCTTTTGCTTTTATTGAGGTTTTTAACAATAAAATCAGTGACAGCGGTAATGATGTACCTAACCTTATAATATTAATTTGATTTCTAGCTTTGTAAGCTTTAGGTAAATTTTCCTAATGTTCTACTAAGGTTGGGACGAATTATAAATTGTAAATTCAGAAGTCTTTAGATTTGCTCTAAAATATGAGGTTTCCAATATCTATTTATGAATACCATACAATTGTAGCAATTCTTCTACAACTTCGCAGTATTACGCGACTATGAGACGAATCCAAAATTTAGGAAAATATATTCCGACGTTGTAGATTTATTTAGCTCAACAATATTCCAATATATGTTCGCATTAATACATTAGATGACTTCAAATAGAACTGTTTCATTTGGTGAAATGTAAACCATTATAAAAGAAGCAGAGTTGGATGGATGGATAATATGGATGTGCAAAATGTAGTTGATTGATTTATTGTATCTATTTAACGCACATTGTCAGACCTGTTGTTTCTTCATAATCTGCTAAATAATAAAATAGATAGTCCCGAATTGCTATCCGTCATTGGTTCAAATGTTCCAACGAGGCGTACCAGGCACACTACACTATTTCATATAGAGGCCAACAATACCAATGCAGCAAACAACTCAGTAATTACTCGCGCAATCACAACATACACCCATTACGAAAAATTACTACATTTAGACATCTTTCATGATTCCTTTCTAACATACAAAACTAACTTATTAAATTTCTTAGCATGACATATTTCAAAAATATTTTCACATCATTTTTCAAAACTCCTATTTATTAACAGTCAATTACAATTCGTGAGCTTATTATAATTCTTGTTTTCAATTAATTTATTATTTTTATTATTATCCACACACTTCCTTCCTTTTATAACAATCTCAGGCGAAATTACGTAATGATATTTTATGGACATACGTAATAGGTACTACAACTATGTAATAACTAAAAATATCTAATTGTACTGTGTATGTCTTAACAAATAAATAAATAAATAAATAATGATCAAATGATATTTATTTTTCATACTTAGGTATTAAATTTCTGCATTATTTTAACTGTGACGGCCGGCATAGTCCAGTGGTAACGCATTGGACTGCCATTCCGAAGGTCGCGGGTTCGAACCCGGCGTGCGCAAATAAATTTTATTTGATTAATTTGTGTTATTTCACAATTAATTAATTAAAATAATATATAGTATATTTGCGGCACGTTCCAGAGTGGAAGATACTACCAGTATCGCCCTGGTGTAAGACCACCATTCAGAATTGAAACGTTGCTCCAAATGGCTTTAGCCGTGTTTAGTGACTAGATCTGAATAGCCAGGTACTTCCCCACCTTCCTCTTTCCCTTCCCCACTTACCTTCAGCCTCACAACATCCCCCAATTTGGGGATGCCATAGTCTCACTGGCTCCAGACGGGAGCAGTTGGGACTCTTGTGAGGTATTCACTATAAAAAAAAAATTAAAAAAAAAAAAACTGTATTATGTGTGTAAAAGCCCTACGGGCATTCAATAAAAAAATATAACATCCTGAAGAGATATACTTTCTCTAAATTTTTTTTAGTCTTTTTAGTTTCTTCTCACTCATTTCGTTATTGATGCATTATTGAAATATTTTCTTTTTCCTCTTCCCCAGATGTGGTCTCCACGCGGATTTCACAGAGCTGACGTCCTGCGTTAACGGAGAACTGGACCGACATGAGGGCCGCGCAACGCAGCGGAGGTATTTCTACATCACGCTGCTCCGGGATCCTGTCGCCAGGTTAGTAAAAATACTCTTCCTGTTAGACCTGAAATGGTTTAAAAAAATCCCATGATTTTTTACATTTCTGCGCCTTATACAGGGTGTCCGGAAACTCGTAGTACAAGCGGGAAACTGGAGAATCTACACCACATGGGGAACCCAAAAAAACATAAAGTTTTTTGATTTGAGCATTTTCACAAAAAAAAAAAAAACCAAAAAAAAAAATTTTTCGGCTATTTTAGGGTTAAAGTTTGTTCTGGTGTTTAGGGTTGAACAACAGATGTTTTAACCCTGCAGAGCAGAAATATTTTATGATTACACCGGGTTAAATGAAGGGTGATTTCAAAATAATGCTTCAAATCCGAGTTTCTTCATTTGTTTTACTTTCAAATAGTTTTAATTAGTTGGGTACTTTGATCTTCAGTAATATTTTATAAGAATTTGATTAAAAAAAAAAAAAAAAAAAATCAACTTCAAACTCGATTTTACTCGATAACGAAAGCTCAAATCAAAAAAAATATATACTACAAAATCGACTCCAAATGTGATGTGGATTCACCAGTTTCCCGCTTGTACTACGAGTTTCCGGACACCCTGTATAATTCAGTCACATCCTGTTTACTTCCACACAAAAAAATATTTATTATTTAACATATTTGCAATCTTCAACATATAAAAATTATTTCGTGTAACGGATATTTACATTGCGATTACTACGGTGAAAAGAAATTGTTTGTTGTCTCCTTTTCCTTCACTTGGGTAACTTTATCTAGTAATTGTAGTAGTGGAGAAACCTCCCATTAATTTACTTTGAGTATTATTAATATTTGAGCAAGTGAATGAGTGGGAGCCACGGTACCAGCTCAATATTTTCGTGCGGCTCCAAGAGTCTGCTCATTATGATGAATTCTCGGTTCCAGAATTTTACCTAATAAGTTGTTAGACAACGAAGTGAGTACATAAACATAAAAATAAAAATTTTATCATCAAAAACATAACAGGATTATAAACATACATATTATTCAAGGTAACATCGGATATATAAGTACAGTAATAGAAAAAATATACACTTACGCTCTGATAAGGAGACAATAATAGCAGGTGTGACCGGGTATTTCATTAAAATGACAGTTCAACACATCTACAAAAAGTGATATAAAGTAATGAAAAGTGATTTAACAAAAACTAGGTTAAATAGGTTACATAGATAACTATTTAACCATTTTTTGTGTCATCACTTTTAATGACTATAGCTTTTTAAAGGTGTGTTTAATTGTCATTTTGATGAAATACCATGGAACCAATAGTAGGTATAGATCAGAGAGGTTTGTGAAATATTAGAATAAATATTAAAAAGTTTGGTAAAACGCTTCTATTCTGTTATTAGTTTTTGTTTCTTGTTAATTTATTTCAACAATTATGGCGCAATTGAACGGGAGTCGTGAGCTCAGAGTGTATGAGTAATGAGAATACTGTGCTCGCCCGATATGACTCGCTGACACGGAGCTCCCAGCATATACTCGTACGACCCCTGGTACCGGCAGGATTAAGTATGAGATGCTAGTTAGTTAGTAGGTGAGGTAGACGCCGATCACGTCTCTGAGTATGTAATAAAACATCTCCTCACAAAAAGGAGTAACCGTTCAATTAAGACGTGGTACGGTTTACCGAGAGTCGTACGAATACAGGTCATCAAAAAGAGCTAGTTCAACTGTGCGGCTCGTTCATGAATGCTTATCAAATCTGCCCACGCACACCTTATCAAACCTAACCTAACCCTGGCCTCGATGCAACTCTTTAGATTATTATAAAATGTACCTATGTTTGATTTAAATTACTTCACTGCATTATAATTGAGTTTATGTATTTCTCTAAATAGTATAAAATAAAGTCGCTATCCGCGTCTGTCTGTTTGTGCGCTTAGTTCTTCTCAACTACGCAACAGATTTTGATAGAGTTTTGACTATCATTTAGAAAATTTCTTCTGTAAGGTATATGTAAATAAAATACATGCATATTATACTCGTAAAAAGTAGAGAAAAGTCAATGTTTAGTAATCAAGTCGTAAAAAAAATATTTTCGGCCCCTTTCATTATTGCTAACGCTGGCTAAACCTTATGAGATACATCAACATAATGTACTAGGGAATTGTATATCTTAAAAAGGCCTACAGAAAAGTATATTGTGGTTTATGTGTATCTACTAAGGATAACCCCCAGCACCACCAGGTACACGTCAGCTAGTATCTTTATATTTATATTACAGTGGTACCTCGACATACAAGTTTAATTCGTTTATTCGTTTTTAAAACCTTGCTCGTATCTTGAATTACTCGTATATCGATGCAGATTTCCCCATACAAAACAATTAGACTACCATTAATCCGTTCCAACCCCCAAAATGTCACCCCAGTTATTTTTGTTACGTGGTTTTGAATAATAAAAACGTATTTATAAATGACAAATATTTATTGTACAAAACCAAAAAAGAGAATGTAAATAAATAAATTAGATATCCTTACTGGTCTTTGCCTTTTTCGCTACATTTTTCTTGCTTTCACCTGTAGGCCGTTTAGAAAAAAAACATGTACAAGGAGGTTTGTTTCTTCCTCCCTCTCAGAATGTTCCGGAAATGAGTTAGGCAAGTGTCATTAAAAAGATCATATCTACGACCTGTTGCAACTTTTTCTGGGTGTTTCTTTTCCACGAACTGTGAAACTCTCTCCCACATTCCTAAGATCTCCTTTATCTCACTTGTAGAAATAACCTCCTCCTCCTCTGATTCCTCGAAACCAATTTCTTGCATAACATCCGTATGCTGCTGTGACTGTAACTCTTGTATCTCCTCAGTCGTCAGTTCCTGGGTGTGCTCCTCGACGAGTTCGTTCACGTCTCTCTCTTCCACCTCTAGAACCATGGATTTCCCCAGAGACACAATCTCCTCCTCTACTGACATACCGGGTTCCGTGTGGCCGCGCACGCGCGCTACCGGCCGACCTGCTAAACCAAACTCGTATCTCGAATTTCGCTCGTAACTCAAAGCAAATAATCACTCGCTCGCCGGCTTGTATCTCGAAAAACTCGTATGTTGGGGCACTCGTATGTCGAGGTACCACTGTATCTGGTAAAACATCTTACTTGTATTACCATTTTCTTTTATGATACATAAATAAAGTTGTTTGTTACACACAGTTTTTTTGCACTCAACAAGTTCACTAAAAGCCTTGCACAGTGGTGGCTTGTAAATCGCCCTATTTGTCAGATTTACACTGAGCATTTAAATTTGTATTGACAAACACGCATATTGGCGGGTGCGGAGTTTCTCGAAACAAAGAATCTATTAAGATTATCTCTTTTTTAAATACATCTATTTGAATTTCGTTAATATACCAAATAAATTTCAGTATTATCCAATTAGAATTATGCTTAGGTGTTGTTGAGTCCAATCCCTGGGGAGAAGGTTCAGTCCTCAGTCAAAAACAAAAGTATATATACTGGGTTTTCCAATAAAAGGTGTTATTTTGATATTCAATCGTAAAAGATCAATGGTTTCGTTGCTTGTGTGGCACACAGCGCCGTCTTGTTGAAAGTAAACGTTGCCAGATCAATACCATCCAATTCCGGCCATAAAAAATCATTAATCATCTCTCGATAGCGCAATCCATTCACCGTAACAGTTGCTCGAGCCTCATTTTTGAAAAAGTAAGGTCCAATGACTCTGCCGGACCATAAACCGCACCAAACAGTCACACGTTGAGGATAGAGAGGCTTTTCAACAATAACTCTTGGGTTTTCCGAGCCCCAGATGCGACAATTTTGCTTGTTGACGAAGCCACCGAGTTGGAAATGGGCCTCATCACTCAACATGATTTGCATTTGATTCACTCAAGTGAATTTTAATAATTTCAATGCGTTGTTGAAGCGTGTATCGTTCCATTTTTATTACTGGCGTAGTTTCTACTTGTCAAATGTCAAAAAATGACAGCTTCAAAAGTAACATCTACCGAAATAGCGGGCTATTCAAAATAACACCTCTTATTGGAAAACCCTGAATATATATGAATATAACAATATAACCCTGAATATAACCCGAATACTGCTCTCTGTCAAGAGACACTTTAAAAATATTCTGAAAAAAAAAAAAAAAACTACTGTCACTTAATTAATCTCACAAATATCCTTAGTTTTCCATAACTTCCTTTCTTTTTTTAAAATTTATTATATTAATATATTATCCTTCACTACTATCAAAAAAAATACTACAGCAAACATACATTTATGTACAATGAATTATTTAAGTACTAACTAACAACAACATTTATGTACACTCCCCTTCCATACACAAGCAAATGCTTTCAATGGAAGAGTAGTAAAAAGACCCAAGATGTAAAATGAATTATGTACCATGTAAACATATTATTAAAAATAAAAAATAATTACAAAAAAATATATATGTATATATTTTTTTAGATAAACCTATTAGTAAAAATATACATATTATAGCAAATAAAGTATAGTTTTTCGGGTTGATTTTTGTATTTTATTTTGAATGTACGTAATATTTTAATAATAATTATGTGTTGCAGGTATCTGTCAGAGTATCGACATGTGAAGAGGGGGGCGACGTGGAAGGGAGCCAGACACTGGTGTCAAGGAAGGACAGCAACAGGTTTGTCTATATCTTTGCACTCTTTTTATGTAATTGTTTTAAAATGAAGTACTTGTATTATGTAGAATGGCTTATAACATATTTCTGTAGAAGGATCTTATACAAATAAGTGGCCAACGCGATTCGGTATCATGGCCTGGGTTGGGATGGTTTTGGTTGAATGCTCTGTTCTCAAAATTTCTGTCGGTTAGATATTTCAATGAAAGTTTCTCGGTTATCAGAAAAAAAATTAAATGCATCCCAGCATTTGTACACCTTTGACATTTGTCACATGAAGACACAATCACGGCCACGATAGCTTCACTCGACTCTTGACTCGTTCTTCAACTCAGCTGTGGAATGTTTTGCCGATCTCTGTGTTTTAACATGGGTCTCTTCAAGACTCAGGTTCAATTCTTCCTTTCGTCAAAAACGCCCCGTGTCTTCAAATTAGACATAGGCCCTGAGAAAAATTATTTTCCTTGTGATCTCCTGTTGGAGTTATTATTAAAATGTTACACATATTTAAAAATTCTTATCTTTTGTTCGACAGTTGCTGAAGTGCCGCCGTGCTACACAGGCGAGTCGTGGCACGGCGTCTCCCTGCAAGAGTTCACGTCGTGCCGCTCCAACCTGGCGTCCAACCGGCAGACGCGCATGCTGGCCGACCTGGCGCTGGTGGGCTGCTACAATGCCACGCTGCACCCCTCGCACCAGGCAGACGCCATCATGCTGGCATCGGCCAAGCGGAACCTCGCCGCCATGGCCTTTTTCGGACTCACTGAGTTTCAGAAGGTACAAGCTCGACTGTCTTCAGGTGTCCCAACATGAACGTCCACATCGACATGACAAAAGTTTTTAATCAACAATAATAGTGATTAGTTGCCATGAGAAAATGAAGTTTCGATAGTTATTTTGAATACAACGGAGAATCAACAAACCACAAAAATATTTAATAAAATTACTCTTGTCGAAATATTATGTATAATTTTGACATTGAAAGAAATAGATGGAATATTGACAGCCGTCGCAGTTTTTACCAGAATTGAAAAAAAATTTACAGAGAATCGGAGAACATGTCTACTTTTAAATGTAAAAATTATTTAAATATTCTATCCTGCCCATGCGGGAAAGAGGAATGAACCAAGTGTGCGGAGCGGGGAGGTGGCTTGACCGTCTCCCTTTCAGTGTTTAGGCAATAAATTACAGGCAACTTGCATTGTTCTAGTATGTCTTCGAGAATTAAATCTGCTTACGAATAAGTAGTCACTTAAAGTTTGGCTTGTTTCCAAAATCGAATATTTTGTTACATTATTTAGTTTGACTCGCAGTAATCAAACACCTGAAAGATGAGTGACCACCTAACGATCTGGTCAGAAACAAACATTCAGGCCCTGCGCAGAAAAGTCCCACAATGGACTGTGCTGCAAACCGTTACCTTACTTAAGGGAACTTTATCTTTCTGTGCAGGGTATGGTTATTTCAATGTGCACTCTTCGGCGGTCATGTTATGACTGATGTCGTAGTTTATTCAACAAATCATTCTCGAACCCTCCTAGTGCCAAAGAGATGTATCACGTAGTTTGCCTACAGCTCGTCAAAATGATACCCCGATTTTGCGTTAGGGCAAGTCTATCTCTTGTGACATCAGTGAATTAACTGAACATTCCACTAATATAGCCACTACCCTTAGGTTTGTTTTCTTTATGATTTTTACTGCTTTTTAATGACTAGAACTTCAAATTTTCAGATAAGCGGTGTGTTATATTAGTTTTGTAATTCTCTCAGTATTGTTCCGTGACAGTGATCAATAAAATAAAATATGCAACAGAATCCATAACATGTTCCCCGTCGGTTTAGTATAATTGTATTAAGTCGCTAATCCTGGATTAACTTACCAACTGGCGGATTAATTCCACTAACCTCTGTAATTCTAATCCTGCAGCCATAATTTAATCCAATTCACTGTTCAACACTATTTCCAAAGATGGAAATGTTCCTATTTGTGTGGATTAACATAATGAATTCGACTAGAAATGAACTAAGTTATCTCTTAGTTTTGTCGACATAATATGTACGGGTGTGCTGCCGTTGATAATAAAAATAATTTTAATTTTTACGAGTTTTCTGCTCATTTACCGTCTTACTAATTAGATTCTTATATGCCAGTTCAACGTTGGTATGGTAAAGCTAGCCTTAAGCCTGGTTTGATGCCATTTTAACCATACAAATGCTGTCGCGTCAGATTTACTAGTAAGGTGGTCAAAATCTAAAATTATTATGATTAAAATATGTACAGTAGAAACTCGTTAATTTGAAATCCACGGGATATCAAAAATCAAATTTTGTATTAACGAATTCGAAATTTTATAAAGAAAAAATAAGTTTCTCGGCCGCCCCTCGGGTAGTATCTTAGGAGTAAATTCGTATTAATACGAATTATTCCTTTATTTTCGCGGCCGATTACCGTCGCTGCCGGCCCTTAAAATTAAGATATTCGAAATAAATTCGAAAAATGCGATATATTTACGCCGACCCTTTAAATTCAGATATTTGGTGTAAATTTGTAAAACTACGACACATAAAATGTATTTTCTCGGTCCTTCAAACTTAGATATTCAAAATAAATTGGAAAAAATAGGACATCCCAGTGTAAATCGATTCAGATTTACAAAATTATAATACTGATTAGGACGATGTATAACCACGTAAAAATATATTTTTGGCTGTCTTTTAGATTCAGATTTACGAAATTTTATGATTTATTTTTGCTAAAATCGATTTTTTTCGAATTACACAAACAAATTTTCGTGCGTGGACAAAAATAAATTTCGAATTAAAAAACCATTTTGTATGAAAAAATTTTTCTGTACATATTTTTCGAATTAACGGGGTTCTAGTGTATTACGTATATTTGCCCCTTATTCGAGATGCGAGACAACATCAGTAACTCCATAAATTCTGATGTGATTACTAAAAAATGTTGTGGTTGATTTTCAGTTCTAAAGAAGATGACTAGCCGTCTTACTAATGTAGATTCTTACACGCCCGTTTAATGTTGGTGTAGTAAAGCCGGCCTCGAGCCTGGTTTAAGACCATTTTAACCAAATAAACGCCAGTACTTCCGAATCATCACAACAATCAGCAAGTAGTTAGGATGCCATATTTCCACTGGCTATGGGCTGTTGAGACTTTTGTGCGGTATCACATTAAGAAACAGTTGAATATGATTCAAATGAATTCAGTGAATTGGTCATTATTCTATTTGATGTAAAAATATTGTATGAATTTAATACAAGGTTCTAGACATAGTCAATAGATGGCAGTTGTGTCTGAATTTAATGCAATGTTTGAATTTGTGTCAAGAGATGTCGCTCATCCAAGAGATGAACTATATACTACCAACATTTAATTTCATGCAATATTATATGGTAGTGTTTTATAATTAACAACAGAAGTATACAAATATTAATTAATCTATTTGTCTATTCTGAAGCGCCCTTGAGGTGATTTTTCACAAAAACGGCGCTCTACAAATTATCCAATTATTATTATTATTATTATTATTATTCTGGAATATGTGGCCTTTAGTTGTGTGTGGGTTTTGTTCTGCAGGTGGCACAGTATGTATTTGAGGAGACCTTCAACCTGCGTTTTGCCCTGCCCTTCTCCCAGCACAACAACACAGTGTCCAGTACCACCCTCAACGGGATGACTGCGGAGGAAATCCACTACATCAACACCATCAATCATCTAGACGTAGAATTGTACGCCTTTGCAAAGAAACTCATGTTCCAAAGGTAAATTTTAATTAATCCATCTGCTACATAATTATTAAAGGTAAACATATAAGACAAGGTTTTATGCAAAGCACAAAGGATAACAAATTATATGAAGATATAATATATCTAGACGCCACCTAGTGAGAAATTAAGTACTTAACAATACCTTTCTTACAAACATACAGTTGGCTGTTTTCAGGTGAAAAATATCAAAATTGCAATAATTGTTGAATGAATTACTAGAATTTATTGAATTATTTGGCGGTTAAAAATAAGCCGACATAGCACAGTGGTTCCGTGCACCTGACTAGCAATCCGAAGGTGCGGGTTCAATTCCCGTCGGTGGCATTTATTTTTTCCCGGAAGATTTCAATTTATATTTGTGTTTCAGGCTAATAATTATTGCTTATAATAATTTGTTATAAAATTTGTACTCGCCGCTGAATTCTTCTTCTTTCGTATGGTGAGGGGGTCAGAGGGGGACATGTAGGTCTGCGAGCCATTCTAGGGCCTCAGGCCTCGCCATGTGGACCTCATCAATCCCGCCGGGGAATGAATGGAGCGGGCATTCGTTGACCACATGTTCGGTAGTCTGCACCGCACCACATTCACACATCGCCGACTCTTTAAGGCCCCATCTGTGCATCATGTGGGCACAGCGGCTATGGGAGCACCTTAACCTAATGATGGCGGACCACTGAATTAATTTTGTACCAAAAAATTCCAAATTCATTGGTGTACTAAATCTAATGTGAATTTTAAACCATATGTTGAAATGAATTAATTTCTTTAAATTAGCTTACATATTAGATTTAGGTAAACAAAATAATTTTGAAAATTTACAAAGAAAAAGGAAAATTTGTGTAAATAAGGATACAAAAATAACTTTTTTAATTTTTATTTTATTTTTTAAACTTTTTTGTTCACAAAGATACAAAACTTATGGCTAAAAATTTAATTTAGTATGATAGTCCTCAAAGCAATCAGGGATGTGAAGGGCCACTTTTACATTCCCAGTGCGTTTCAGAGGTTTTTGCCTCGCTAGGCATACTCGGCATTGTCGTGTTGGGAATATCTTCCCTCCATGGCCTGGAGGAATATATGCTGCAAAGTTGCCCCCCTAACATTGCTGAATTCTCATTGGACTATCACCCTTTCCAAAACTATTTGACAAGAATTGACATCTTGTGGCGTTTAGAAGGAGGAACGGGAGCCGGCGGGCCCACTTCGTTTGTCGAAATATTGAAATCTTCGACGTCCTCATTTACAGATTCATCACCGTCAGACTCAGGATCTGATGACTCAGGTCAAATTATCACTTATATAGCCATCATCCGAGTCAGCCAATAAACTTTGCAATCGAGCTAATGTGAGCTGCGCTTTTTGCCCGAGCTTGTTAAGTCCAAAAGCACTTGACATTTTGAAGAAATTAATTGGCGGCCGGCTGCTTACAAACCGTTGAACGTAAATATCAAGAAAAAAACTTAAGAAACATATTATTTGCCGGAGCTAGTTAAAAATTGTACCACATACAAATTTGTATCCACTAGTACAGTCATAAATATTTTCCGATTCTTCCAGATTCGAGGCACTGAAACGAAGAGACGTGGATTTTGAACGAAGGTTCTCGCACCTCGGGGAAGTGGCATCGCGCAACGGCGTCACCGAATTTGATTGGGACAACAACCTGGAGGATGCCACAACAGAACGCCACCACTCAACCTAAACCGAGCGCGTCATGCGCCATGCGCCGAACCCAACATATTACAAAAAAATTATTCTGTGTGATCTCTAAAAAGAAATAGACTTTTTTTTATTTTTACGTATTGAAATCAAGTGTTGTGTATGTTGAGAATGGTAATCGGAGAAGATTTATCGTATTTTGGTAATCGAAAGTGGATTGTATTGTGTTTGTATTTTTTTAATTCGCTATGAACCGAGTAACTCAAATTAGTTCATTATTTCAACAGAGTTCTATTTCACAAGATGACATTAATAGCTAAACAATATTCCTTGGTTAAGAAATGAACAGAATTAATTTTCCTTTTTTTTGTAGTTTTTATTCACAGTAATAATTCTGTTTTTTGATGACAAATTATTGCTTGATATATATTGATACATATATGTTTTCTAATACTCAAAATCAATAAAATAATTTTATTTCTCAGTGTAATCCACTTTCAAATTAGTTGAAGCCTATCAAAAAGTGTTCCATATTAGAGTAGATGGAAAAATAGTTGTTAAATCGGCGGTATTTTTGGATTTTACCGGGCACATTTTTTAGTCATCCGAAAACAATAATAATAATCATCCGCCATTTGCAAAGCTTTTACATTATTGACTTTTATTGGTTTTCCAGTGCAATTTTGAATTTAACTTTAAATTTTTGAGATTATATTTCCTGTACATGTTGCTGCTGTTTCATGTTGTCTTTTGATTCACACATAATATGTGAAAGATCAATCAATTAAGAAATGTTTGACTAGTCTTAACCCACTGTACATGTTGCTGCTGTTTCATGTTGTCTTTTGATTCACACATAATATGTGAAAGATCAATCAATTAAGAAATGTTTGACTAGTCTTAAACTGAGTATAAAAGTAATTGTTTCAATGAGATTTAGTGATGGTTTTTTTAACCCATTGCGTACCAACAATGTAAGATCGCAGTTATTTGAAAATATACACATGTTTGTGTTCTAACATGCATATTGATACTTTGACAGCTCTATCGTATCTTTATTCTTTGTTCTTAATTATTATAAAATAACGTTTAATATGTTTATCACATGATCTAGAATGGTAGATGCTCTCAAGTATTGTCCTGGTGAAAGACCGCCATTCAGAATTGAAATGTGTTGGATGACCAGTTCTGAATACCTAACGCGTATTTCTCAAACTTCCTCTTGCCCGTATCCTTTCAGCTTCACAACATACATTAATTGCTGTCATAGTTCCACTGGCTCCGCGCATTTGGATGAGTTCATTAAGGAGTTGTTTCGTAGAGTTTGAACAATTCATCAAATTTCAACATTCATTTTTGGATTCTGTGAAAGTTCTATTCGAGTTCTTTTATTATATCATTATAGGCTAGTTGCTTGACCGAACTGAAATAATAACAGAACTAGAAAAAAACTTTCACAGAACATGAAAATTAACTTTTAAATTTGAAGGATTGTTCAAATTTTCCGAAACAACCCGTCCTAAGACAAATTACAGTTTTTGATTGAAAAATAAATGGATTTCAAGCTACGCCTTCTTTTTAAAAGGCCTAGATGTAGCCAAGATGGTCGCTCTTTGGGAACATGTGTTAAATATTGCAAAGGCATAATCTGTTAATATATTCCTAGTTTATGTTTAGCATAATAACAGCATGCAACTGAATTCTAATATGCAATGTTTAACAAATAATATTGTACAAAAGACATTGGGATTCCATATAGTTAGTCAACAAGTTGGTGCCATATTACTCTTGAAAGTTGTGTCATACAATATGAATGCGAGAGGAGATATAAGTAGGAGATATGAGTAGAATAAGGTAGGAATAGGCAGACAATAGTAAAGTTGCCACAGGGTTTCTACTCTATATGAACAGAAAATTATATGAGAAACTTCTTTAAGGTTTTACATATTTTCTTACTGCGCCTAATTCCCAATCAGAACAATTTATGTCACGGAATTAAATCATTTTAGTGTTATTACATTCTGTATTTCAAAAGTGTAATGAATTAGTCTTAATAAATTGCTGGGAATTAACTTATTCAACTACTATTTTTATAGACAAATAATACTAATTATTTTTATTCGGCCTGTTAAGATTTCAGCCATATTATCATGTTCACCTAACTATGACTAATTAATCATTTTTCAATACAAATACAGTTGAATCTCATTAATCCAACACCCTATGTAAAACTGTATAGTGCCAGATTACTGTAATGTATAATTTAACAGTTTTAGGACTATGTTTATGATATGTAGAAAGGTGCCCATAAAATAAAGAAGAACACTATAAATGTCTTCCATGTAGATCCAATCAGATCGGTCACTGGCTGAGTTGGTTACGCATTTGGTTCCTGGCCAGGCGTCATGCATTCAATTCCTTGGCTGGCCAAGTCCTTCCATCACGACACAAGCAACATTTTCCGCTTACTGTGGCGATAGAAGGTTTTCAAATATTGTAACCCGGGAATGTTTGTCACCACTTGATACTTTTGGTTTTAGCCCATTTAGCATGCGCCCTGTCTCTATACACTTGCCTGATATTGTGTATCACTTGTCCCCTTTGATTGAAATGAAAATTTCTTGATGATGATGAAACACAATTCTGTATTTGAAATTTAAGCAAAGAATAGTCTGACTTTTGGACCACGAAACACGTTCACATTACATTGCTTGTGTTCTTTATTCTATGGTGGTGCTACAAAAAACCAACGAGCGCTAGCGAACTACTAATAAATCACGCCCTTTCTGCATATAGTAAGAGATGTGCATCTGCGCACCTTCTTTTGCATGCGGTCTAACCGTAGTAGTTTATATCATTTCATAAAATAATCTCTTATCAATGAATGTTTTCTCACACTTGAAACTCTGTCTAAAATGGCAGACCATGGTATGATGGGTGCCAGGTATCGGATTACAGAGATTCTGTTGTATATGTATGTAAAAATGATTGAATGTGTAATTTGTGTAAGGTTGTGTATATATACCCGCAGAAGACTAGAGAAATGATGATACTGCGTTTACAATAATAATTAATTAAGTATTGTGTTTTATAACACTCGTATTATTTGTAATTATCGGGACGCAATTGTTTTACCCGGCTCTCCTGGTAAAAGAAAGCTCTCTTCGTCAGCATTTCTTTATCTTATTCACCTCTTATATCAAGACAAGGAATATCATGTTCTACATCACCTTAGTACACTGAAATCACGGCGATTTTGCTTTTAGAACTATTAACTGTAATAACTTATTTTTAAATCACATTTTTACTTCTAAGATAATATTAAAATACATAAGTAAACGCTGTAAATATATTTTGTATCGATAGTGATTATTGCTTTATATTGTTTCTTACTGGTAGGAGATCTTTAGGTGTTACATATGTGTTTGTGGTTTTGATGTTGAACAAATTACTTATAGATATTTAAACAACTTGTCATATCGTCTAATACAGCTTTTTAGTTTGTAAAACTTTCGTAAATCATTTTTCAATAAACAAAATGCTCAATTAATTACTTATCAATATGTGAACTCCAAAAGACAATCTTTTTCATCCTAAGAAGTTGCAAATAATGTTCATTCTTATTTTTCTTCTGGTGCCCTCTCCTGTCGGAGGTCGGCTATCATCGGGGCAATTTTCGCCCTGCAAGCTGCAGCCCCAAAGAACTGGAGCACTGCACTAGTACCAGTCACGCAGATTTCAAATTTATGAAGTGTGGCAATTGCCATCAATCAATTTTTCCTCAGTTTATCAAATGGGTAATTTGTAATATTTGAATTTTCTTAATTTCTGGCTAGCACGATGTCACAATTTTTGGTCAGTCAATGAAAAATTTATCAACTGTCTGCAAATATCCAAGGTGTTTAAAGATGCGCCTATACTTATATCCACATTTCAAACGCATCTATCTTCCGTATTTCATCCAAATATTGTTGGATTCTGCTATTTGGCTTGTGCCACACAGTTTTGCGATAAATAAAAATTGCATTTATACTTCAAAAGATACATTCTAGAACATCGAATATCTCAATAATTAAAAAATGAAGTTTTTCCCGCTTCCAGCCCTGTGAAATGATTTTCCACCTCAACACAAAATGATAAATTATGTTTATTTCAAAGATATTTCTCATTTTCTCTCGGAAATATAACGCAGCGCTGGCTAATACCAGTTTGTAAACCATTTTATTTTGAGGCAGTCTATTGTAAAGGAAATGAAAGGAATCACTTTGGCTACCAAAAGCTGCAACTGTAATCAGATTTATGTAAAGAACATATCAAATACCATTTAATTCGGCCATTTTAACTAGTCCAAAAAATGTTTTGTAATCTTATTTCGTAGAACTCCATTAATATTTTTTTGTACATATTACTGAAATTAATTATGATTTTTCTTTTTAAGTCCTGGTAAATTTTTTTATGTTGTGAGTTCTGAGGGCATGTTTGCAATGTCAAACAATGGGTATTGTCAAACTTTAGGCATTATCAAACTGTCGACATTGTCAAATGGTAGCTGTTTTGCCTTCTGAAGACATTGTTAAATTTTAGGCATTTTTAAACTGTAGACTGTTTGGCGTTGTCAAACTGTAGGTTTGACCGGTCAGTGGCTGAGTTGACATTGCGTTTGGGTCCCACCCAGACGTAGTGTGTTCAATTCCTCAGCTGGCTAAGTCGTCCATCACAATACAAGCAACATTTTCCGTTCACTGTGGTGGCAGTAGGAGATTTTCAAATATTGTCAGGTTATTCGTAACCCGGGAATGAATATCTTTTTTTTATAAAAAAAACGGGGCATTAATCTGTTTTACAACGCATCTACTTTGGAAAATTGCAAATCTTCTAATGAAAACCTTACGATAAGAAGGAATCGTCAAATTATGTATGTGCATTGTTGAACTGAAGGTGAAACAGCTATCACAACTAAAAGTTACTTAACAGAACTTTCAAAAAAAAAATTTTATTACAATTATTAAAAATTATTATCATTATCCAGAAATTCAAAATAATAACAATTTTCATTTGCATTAATATACATGCCACTACAACATATGAATTACTGTGTAGATCTTTGAATGTTTTCTTTTATTGTGCATTTGGGATATGTTAGTACATTTTTAACATTTACACTTAACATTAGTAACACTTTTTCTTAGCCCTCAAAATCATCCAAAAAAGTTGGCGCGTTTTTATTTCCGTGATTTTGTAATTCAAAAATTACCTGTGATTTATCAAACGCTCTTATGAAACTATCAAGTTAAATAATGTGTTAAATGAACCCACCCCAATGCGCTGTAAGCAATGGCAACTTAAATACACTTATTAACACCAATACTTTATAAAATTATTCTAATAATTCATTTTTTCTCTTCTGTGTATAAAAACAGTATTCTTTTTACATAAGTTTTGTATTTATTTGCTTAAATTTAAAACCAACATGCATTTTTCTTTCTTGGTTGACTGATTTTTTAAATTACTGATATTTAAGACAATGGTTCATAATTACCAGATTGTAATATTTAAAAAAAAAATCTTTATCCATATCATTTCATATAAGAATCAAAAACATGCTCTATGTAAACAGATTTATATTTAAAATTCTGTCAGTTATGTATTGTAATTTAAAATGTAAAAGCAGCCATATTAAATACATATTATCGATGACATGGTGTGCAAATGTGTTAAGTACGACCAGATACTTCTATTAATTTTCTACAAGTTTAATATCAGAATTAAAATAACAAAATTGTCACGAAAACAGTACTAGATAATATTTAGCGATGTTTTACAAAAGTGATAATTTTTGTATTTACATAAAATTATACTTAATTCTTCGGGCTAATTTGTTCGGTTTTGGGAACAAACGGCTGGTACCGTAAATTCAATTTGTTCGCTTTCTTGAACAACTCATACGGTCTTATAGAAGTCGTTGTCTCCCTTACCGTCAATAGAAATATTAACTAAACGGTGATAAAAAAAGAAAACACCAAGATAATATATAGATATTCAAATACAGAAGTTAACCACAGAATAATTAAAACACCAAGCTTTATACATATTCAAATACAGAAGTTAACTGCAGAATAATTAAAACACCAAGCTTTATACATATTCAAATACAGAAGTTAACCACAGAATAATTAAAACACCAAACTTTATACATATTCAAATACAGAAGTTAACCACAGAATAATTAAAATGTACACCTCTATCAAACCAAAGGTTCCGTCGCCAATTTAAATAAATGACGTAAAAGCGAGGTAGCTATAATGTTTAGAATACATTTGTATACATATTAAAATATGTGTTTTTTTTGCTATCAGTAATTTTAGTCAGTACTTAGACGAAAAAACATAAGGCGAGCAATTTTTAAAACTTTTTTATGTTTGTATTCAAAATTTTTATATTTCAAAAATAGTATGTTTTTTTATAATAATAAAATGTTAAAGTGTATTTCATCACCTTTCAAAAAAAGTTTTTAATTTTCGGATACATTCAGAAATATCCTATTTATTTGGAATTTATTGAGAAGCGGAAATACACATAAATTCTCTGGCAGCTTCTTTAATAATTATAATGGTCAATATGTGAAGAGGCCTAAAAGGATTATACATAAATAATAAACACAATTTTGGTAAGACAGTGCATGCAGTCTTACACTAATAATGGTTTATCTCCCTTATTTGTATTACCTGCGCACTTAACACTTTTGTTCACTATGCCATCGTTATGTAGTTTGATGTGTGAATGAGTGTGAATATCGATTAATTCATCCGCACACTAATTATTGATTTCTCGTATTTATTAATTGGACTTTAGATGGATTGTTGCGGCCATTTGGAGAGCGCCTAAATGTTAGTTTATCTCGTGGCTTGTTTACTTAGAAATTTCGCTGATTTATTTTGCTCTGCGGCAAACTCCGTTCAACCGTGAACTGGCATAACTTATAATTATTATTATTATTAATCGCTAAAACTATAATTGAAGTGAACAGTGTTGTCAATGGCTTATTTACATTGCTCACATGATTTATAGACTTATTTACTTCTCGCTATTTTTTATAATTACTCAAATATTTTTTTGTATAATGTGGAATTCCAGTAAATTTTTTGATTAAGGTTGGCGTGTTTTAATTTTATTTACAATCAAATCAAGATCTATCTACTTTTGAACGGTGCCCGGTAATCGCAATTTTAACCTGCTTCGGCTTTTGATCAAATTCTAATCAGCATGAGAGCACAACCGTTATTATGATTCTTGATCCGTTTTAGGTTTTATTCAAATTGTGATCAGCCATGGAGCGTAAGGACACGACCTTTATTATGATTCTAGACCTGTTTCAGATTTTATATAAATTTTGATCGGCCTTCGAGCTTAAAAGGGGATGACAATTTTTCGTTACAACTCGACACACTTTGATCAAAAGCTCAAACGAACCGGAAAGCGGGTGGTTAAAAAAGGGATTTAATGCACTTTTGAAACACAAAATAAATATTTGTGCATTGGAGCAATGCATATTAAAATTCGGTCATTTATTTATATGGATATATATTTTATTTTTTTTTAGTTATATTTCTCACTGGAATTCTGCATTTGTTGTAGAACTGCTAATAATTTATTAATTATGTGCAGTTTATGTTAGCTGTTGTCAAAAGTTAAATTCATACTGACAAGTGCTACGCTAAGTTAGATTTGATATTATAATTGAAGATCACGCAGCTAAACATAACTTTTGTATTTTATTAAGATTTGGATTGCATGTTAGTGTAATGTTTATATTATATTGCCCAGTGCTAACTACATTGAAAGGCTCGGCCGTCCGACCGTCCTTTCCTTAAGCCAAGCCCATTGTCAGACGTGTGTGGAGGCGGTTTAAGTGTGTTCTGAAGAGAGAAAAGTCTATTCATGCAAACTTTATTTTCTCTTACTGTTTATTTATAAACCATAATTATTTATTTCGAGCAATACTATTACTGTACTAACAAGATATCGGGGGTATGTGCAGTAACTTCGCATTCTACATAACGCATTCATATACACAAGTAAAAAGGATAAATAAGTTTTTCGAAATTCCATTGTTCACACGAGAGACTTTAGTAGTTGTGACAGTTGGAAAATATTCCAAAATCCATACAAATTCAAAAAAGTCTCCCTAGCGTTGCGTCGCTCATGTACGCACCTCCGTATACCTTAATGGATTTTGATGCACGCAACTATTGCTGCAAATAAAGTCTCTTGTGTGCGGCCTGCCTAACAAATTTAAGTGTCACAAATCTGTTTCTGATCCGTATCCATGTAAACTGCGCTCATACACAATTAAACATTTTTATTTGAAAAGTTCCTTGAAATTATGTAATTTCGAACAAAGTTATTTCTTTATGATTGTACTATCATGGAAAGTAAAAATATCTCCCAAAGTTACAATACTTTACCCCCCCGGACACCTCGAATAATCCAGATCAATCAAAGTGGTAGATAGTGTTAGTTATAGCTCTGGTGAAATACCATCATTCAGAATCGAAATGTTGCTTGAAATGGCTTTAGACGTGTTTGGTGACCAGATTTGAACAGCCTTCCCATCTCATTCCCCTCCACCCTCCCTTCATCCTTGCAACATACCCCAACTGGGGATGTTGTAGTCTCACCAGCTTCAGGCATTATTTTGAGCAAAGAAAACACTATCCATTTTACTCATAATGGATAATACGGGGAGATAAGAATGGGTTAGTAGAAAATACGCATGCGTACTTCATATACCGTCATACGATGATTTTTAAACTGCCCAACCCCCAAGAATAGGAACGAAGACCGCGGACTTTGTTAAAAATCTTGTTGATTTGACAAATATCAATCGGTCGCTCAATGACAGTGTAAAAAAGCAGCAATACCCATTTGCAGCACTATTTAAATCGAAATATCAATTTACCAAAGCAAATATAGAACTGGATTTCGAAGCAATCAAAAAATAGACCGGATTAATGACATTACAAATGCTATCTGAAGAAACGTGAAGTTTGCAATAAAACGCGAAATTGTCTGTGTTTTTGAAGTTTAGAACAAAGTGGTGCCAGTCTAAAAAAATCTGGCATGAATATTATTATGAGTAAAGATTTTAACCGAAGCAGAATACGGCCCCCTTCACCGTATAGTTATACCAACGCTACAGCAGTGTATTAGGGAATCTTTATAAGTAAGACTGTATAGAGTTTGTATGAAAGGTTCATCTCACATCTCAATGCAATTCAAGTAATAATGTTAAGCCATTTACTGTAACCGATAACCAAAGACTTTTACCAATTACATCAAATGATTTTATCAAACCAATACATATTATGTTGTAATGTTGAATTTAATTTTTAGATCAGAGTTTATACATAATTTTATATATTTTTTTTTGTAACCAATTTCAATAATCAAGGAAAAATATCAAACTCTGCAATCCAATAAAAACAACAAATTAAAATAACAAAAATTAATTAATTATTTAAAATTTAAGGGAAATTTTTATTAATGTTTCAGTTTTACAAAAACAGTATTTTATTTATTCACCAATAAAATTATAAAAAATTGATGTTATTTTTTTATTGTAAACAGGTATTCATGCAAAATTACATAATAACAAAACATTTATTTTATACGAAATACACGATAAATCCGAGCTATTTTTTATTATGATTTGGTAATCTCCCGTGAATGGTAACTAAAGATATTGTATTTTTGGCTTATGAAAATGTGAATAATTGTATACTGAAAATTATATAAAATAAAAAAAGTAAGATATAGTCAAGAAGATAACTCGGGTGTTCATTGTGTGCTGGGAGAGGTATTTTAAAAGTGGATATCGTTTTAGTGTAGTTTTGTAAGTCACAGCTGAGAAATAGTGAAATGATTTTTTTATTAAATAAAAAGAATGGTATAAAATGTATTTTTATTATTTTAATATGTATCTCTATCCCTAGGTATCCTTTGACTCCTTACAACTCTGAAGACTTCATTTGTCTTATTCTGAAAACCAAAAATTGATAACATCGTTTAATAACGACTTTTCATAGTCGAGGGTTAAGATCTTAGAATCCACGGCCGCGGGTTCAAATAATAGATAGTATGACGGGATCCAAAAAGTAAGGTTACAACATTATTAATGTGGGATCGAAAAATGATTGTATTTAACCTTTTGAACGCGTTAATTTGCTCTGTTTTATCTATACCCGTACGCGGTACATATTTTCAAATACCTATGCACGCAATTAAATGTCAAATTATAGCATTCTGGCATGATTTATTGGACTATATAGACATAACAGATTATTCTCCACAATATGAAAACAAATCCTCGTGTGTCAACACTCTTAGATGTTTATAAAAACAAAATCATACAAAGACATACCGTATCTTTTGAATGTGGTCCCGCCATTCACTCGGCGTGTGTGTACTTAGGTGATAGACACAAGTGGGACACCATGATCATTTTTTGTTATGAAAACTTTTTCTAAAACTGGACACTTAAATTTTATGTCACTTAATATGATAACAAAATTGAACTAACGCCATCCGTTGACAAAATTGTAAACTATAGCACTCGAAGGCGCAAAGAGGCTCACTTGATTATCGATGTTTTTTAATGAAATACAATTTTATTTTCGAGAAATTCTTGTAGATGTCAGCATCGTGATAGTTCTACGAATGTTTAAGCGAGCGGGAAATAAATTTATGTCAAAAGACCGCTGGAATATCGGCATTCAAAGTTTCCGTATCAACTGTTGATACAGCCGCGTGTGAGTATGGACTTTTTGCCGTAACTACAGTTGATACGGCCGCGTGCAAAGAGTTAATTGAAATTTACAGGATATATTTTACTATTTTTCAACGTAATCGACGTCGAGATTGAGACATTTCTGTCGGGGCGCCAGTGTCATAGACCTCCCCCGCCAGCTCTTCACACTCTAGACACGTCCTCCAGCTTTCCCGACCTCCTGATTGTTGGAAAAACGTTTCCCACCCAAAAACTACTTTAGTTTAGTGAAATGGTGATAGTCCAAAGGCGCCAAGTCGGGTGAATGCAGGAGGCTCAGGATCCTCCTTCAGCAGTTCTGAATGGCTCTTCTAAGTTTTTTTTTAGGGTATTGCAGTCTCAGCATTAATGGTAGTCTTTTAAGGCATAAAATCCACCAAAAGAACCCCATTATCGTCCCAAAAAACAGATGTCGTCTTGAACTTTTTGATGGCTGGGGAAGATGAATGACGGCCACTGAAGTGATTGTCATTTGGATTCTGGGATGTGGTTACACACTTACGTCCCATCCCCCTATCGTCATGATATCACGATAGAGTTCGGAAAAGCCTCTCCCTCCTGTGCAAAAGTCACGCCATTTTGACGGTGCTCCAGTGAGAGCATTCTGAGCACACAACTTCTTGTAACCAAGTTTTTCCGACACAATATCACCAAGGAGACGAGAAATGTCGGGAAATTTTTCATGAAGGTGCTACACGTCCAGTGCGCCAACTTCCCTTCCATTTCCCTTGGCCTCGGGAGCTCTTGTAACCTTACTTTCTCCGTGCATTGACTCTCGTACATATATATATACATATTTGCCAAGCGTTCCAAAGTGGCGATAGACCCAACAGACCATTCCTTCCTTCCCAATATCCTTCCATCCCCAACTATCTTCAGCCTCGCAACATAGTCCATTTGGGAATGCCATAATCCCACTGGCCCTAGAAAATTGGAACTCTTATGTGATGACATTCACATAAAAATAAAATCTATTGCTTAAAGTGAGGGATGGGTGTATTGTACATAATGGTGTAGGAAAACACAACTTTTTAAAAATAATTTATTTAGTTTTACAATCCACTTTTATAACACCAATGAATGAATACGTAATACAATATTTCAACAGTGAATTACAGAGTAAGTTGTATATTTATGTATAAACTAGACATTTTATGAAACTCCTTATTTCACACGATTTTTAAATCTATATATAGTTCATTCATTATTTTGTAGACAACGCTTGAGATCAAAGATCAAAAATTTAAAACACAAGTGATAACAAACATCATTGTTATGTTCCTAGATTTTTTTTATGATAATATATCAAGAATTACATTTACAATCCAATGGGAAAATTAGGGAACAAAACGTAATATAATATTATATTGGTTTCAATATCAACCAAATTCCAACAAATGTGAAAATTTTAACTTCAAAATAAATGTCTCGCAGCAAAAAAGCAGATGTTTCCTATAAAATTCCATTTATTTTATTTTTGATTTATTTATTGATTTTAACTAAAATAGCGCTATATCATCCACATTACATTGGAGATTTTGAACAGATCAACAAAGAAAATAAGGGGTATTTTACCATCCTCTTGATAGCTTATCCAAAGGATACACAAAGATAATAAGGGGTATTTTTCCATCCTCTTGATAGCTTATCCAAAGGATAATGTATATTTACGATTTATTTATTCTATTAATAATTTTTATATACACAATCTACATGTTTCACAAACAATTTTTGCATCAGGAGTAATTTGTGAATATCTAAATAGTATAAAATAAAGTCGCTATCTGCGTCTGTCTGTTTGTGCGCTTAGTTCTTCTAAACTACGCAACGGATTTTAATTATTAGGGTTTTTACGTATAATCCATGCGTATTGAATTTACAGAAAGTAGAGAAAAGTCAGTTTTGTAATCAAGTCGTAAAAAAAAATATTTTCGGTCACTTACATTGCTAACGCTGGCTAAACCTTATCAGATACCTTAAAATAATGTACTCCGGAATTGTATATATTAAAAAGGTCTATAGAAAAGTCAGCAACGCCGGTTACACGTCCACTAGTATAAAAATAAAGTGATGTAAACTAAATTATTTGTCTTTTGAGTAAAATATATAATATCCTATGGATAAGTTATAAGAGGATGATATCGTAAAGTGATTAATAAGGAAATG
This sequence comes from Hesperophylax consimilis, assembly GCF_061612785.1. NCBI lineage: Eukaryota > Metazoa > Arthropoda > Insecta > Trichoptera > Limnephilidae > Hesperophylax > Hesperophylax consimilis. Next base: position 8,886,168 of record NC_142861.1, on the reverse strand, counting down.
CAATAATTATTCTTTTACCACTTGAAAACAAACAACCAAAACTTGTATATTATAATCTTCTTATAAATAATATTGCTCCAAAACTATTATAAAATAAAATAACTATGTGTAAAAATCAGACATTAATTTAACCGTTTTGAAAGCATTCACCAAAAGAAAGTTCCCTCCATCCCGCATGCAACATCAATATTATTAAAAAGTGAATAGTGCTTGGCGACATCAGAATTATGGATTCAACGGTAATTTTTTAAACTGAACTACCGAAAGGACAAATAAAATCATGCAACTAAATTCGATTTATACGTCGGATGATTAATATTTTGAAAAATTTAATATTGTTGGGTGTTAACTCTTGTTCGGTTTTTTGGACAAACATCTATTATCCATAGATTCTATTTGTTCATTTCTCAGAATAGTTCTCCCTTTCTGTCATTGTTAGAAATATGAACTAAACTGTGTTAGAAAGAATAAATACAAAACTATACATTCAAATATAGAAGTAAACCACAGAATAATTTAAATGTACACCTCTATAAAACCAAAGGTTCCGACCGCAATTTGAGAATTAATTATTTTTATATGAAACAATAAAAAAGTGAGGTGATGATAATATTTATAATTCATTTGTCAAATAAAATGCGTTTTTTTTTTCTTTCGTTATCAGTAATTTAAGTCAGTGTTTACATGAAAAAACTAAAGCTGAACCATTTTATTTGAAAAAATTATATATTTGAAGGCGTATTTCATCACCTTTTAAAAACAGTCATTAGTTTTCGGAGACATTCAGAAATAACCCATTTATTTGAATTTTATTGAGAAGTATAATACTATGACCGGTCAGTGGTTGAGTGGGCATAGCGCTTGGGTCTCACCCGAGCGTCGCGTGTTCGATTCCTCGGCTGGCTAAGTCCTCCATCACAACACAAGCAACATTTTCGGCTTTCTGTTGTGGTAGTAGGAGATTTTCAAACATTGTTGGGTTATTCGTAACCTGGGAATGTTTGTCTTTCTTTATAAAAAAAAAAAAAAAAATTCTCTGACGTAATGCTTCTCAAATTTAACGCTCTATATGCCAAAGTGTTATGTTCTATTTCTTAAAATTATAAATCTTTCTCTACAATGATAATATATTACATGTATTATCCTGATCTTACTCTTAAACGCTTCCCAGGCGATCACGCAATTAATGAGCATGTAAAAATGTATACTATCACGCTTAGGGCCGGCAATTGAAGCCGTCTGCTCCGGGCGCCGGCGTGCTAAGTCACCAAGGAACCAAGGCACTGACCTAACACCTAATACAAGCGCCAGGCGCCTTTTGGCTCAGGGCCGCTCCCTGATCACACAAATGCTCGTGATACGCGCCTAAGTATTACATTAATAATTAATTTTTTTAAAGATTATGTATTGCAAATAATTCGCCTAGGAAGCAGTTATTACATTATTTCCACAACACGTTATTTGGGTTAGCCCCAACCATAGACAATAGAAACAAAGGGAGATATGGCATGGAAGCGTGCCGACTGTCACTAAGCTACGACCAAGTTGCACGTACTATCAAAGGTACTATGCAATTAAAAATGATACGATTTGCAGTGGTACGGATGTACGATGTTGGTGAAACTGTTTCATACTAATAATGATTCCATGACAAATCTCCCCTATTTCAATTATCTACGGTCGTGACAATCTTAAATCATATCAAAAGTTAATATTGTTGAAATTAGTTGTATGAAAATAATTAATCAGTGCATGTCTTAATCTAAAAGAGGTACACATAAAAAACTATATAGATTCTTAAGAACAAATAAATAAGCACATTTAATACAACATCCATTATTTTGTAAATATTTGTAAAGATAATAAGAAAAACATAAGTTTTTGAAAGGACGTTTTGACGTAGGCAGGAGGGTAGAGAATTTTTCAAATCAATAAAGAATATGCAAAACTGAGCAATTGACATATGGATTATAAAAAACTACAAGATTTTTCTACGCCAATTATATTATTACACAATTTTTCCGGAACTAAGCCGAACGACTAACTGGAAAAAAGGCAGGTGATTGATATTTGGTACGAAATATTTTGAGTATCGCTTTTTCCTATGTGATTATTTCAGTTACTGTTGAGAAATGACATTACGAGTTGTAAATACTCAGAATCGCCCTCCAGAGTCGAAATGTAACTTGAAATATCTTTAATTGTGTGTAGTTAGTTGCCTGAATAGCCAAGTACTTCCCAACCTTCCTCTTTCTTATCTCCACTTCCCACAGCTTCACAACAGACCCCGAATTGGGAATGACATTTGGTGAAACCACAATGTCGGGTTTACACACATACATAATTTACAACAAAAATATATAAATTTGTTCTATACCACTTTAACTTTGGACGAATTTCCTGATGTAGGAAGGATGCTTCCTAAACCGGTAGAGTGTAATTAAAATTAAAGTGGTCTAAAACAAATTTATATATTTTTATTGTAAATTATGGCAATCCACAAAGTTAATGCTTATTACAAATACATACATAATTATTTATGAAAACAACAAAACATTTTTGCATGTTACTTTATACATATTATATTAACTGGATTAAAAATCTGACTTAAGTATTAATTAGTTATGCTTTTATGTAATATTTTAAGCTCATAAAATATGTAAGACAACTCTTGTCTGATAAATCATCTTCAGATAAGAATAGAGTATGTATTATTGACTTATAAATGGACTCTGCGATGAAGTAGTTATTATGTATAATATTTTATTAAATTACTTACTTTCATAATAATAAGTGATATAGACAATATTATATTATTTATTAAATTATCACACTTAGAAGAATTATTAAATAATATTTCTTACAAATAGCATATTACCTAAACATTAGTTCCTTGCACAAGTATCATTGACCACCGACTTAAATGATAATACAAAAAAAGCTAAAAGCACTTACAGAACTCGACTTGCCGGGATAGAATATCTATAAAGTAATATATAGGTAATACATATAATAATACATTTTTACATGTGTGGTATATTTGCAGCACGTTCAAGAGTAGTACTCTCAGTATTGCCCTGGCGAAAAACTACCATCCAGAATCGAAATTTTGCTTAGAGACTAAAATCTTAAAAATTTATATTAAATATTGCAAAATTTACAATTTTCAGGCAAATAATGCAAATTTTCATGCGATTTTCTGTTATTTTAAAATAAGAATTCTAACATTATACATGCTGAATATTTCTCTCTCTAAAGTTTTGACGGTGGAAATGCCGCATACTGGCATATATTTTTGATTTTGTAAAACAAAAAAGAGCTACAAAAAGCGTTATTCCAAAAAGTTAACACAAAATCACTTTTGTTGCAAAATACAACACAGCTTTTCTCAAAAATAAGAATTTCGCAAAAATAATATGAAAAATAGCACAAAATTTTCAGGTGACTAAGCCAATTTTTAAGCTCTCAGTACTGTTCAAATTGTTTTTAAATGTCCATTAATCTAATAAGAATAAAAGTTATGCTTACAATTTAAATATACCTACATATATTTCATAAATTGGGAAAGAAAGTTGGAGGATTCATATTTGATTCTGGGCAATATGTCTTTAACAGTCGAAAATACTCAAATCCCTATTTACCAACTTTCAAAGTACAAAAAATAACAAGGAATAAAAACGTTTTTTTTTTAAATAATGCATTTTTACTGACATGTCAACCCTTTGAACCCTGTAGGAGAAGTTGAAGGTGAACAAGTGACGTAAACTGGCACACGAATGGTGGGTAAACTTAATAGGTAATAGTCATAAGCCATTAGGTTGAGCACACAAATGGTGGGCACACTTAATAGGTAATAGTCATTAGCCATTAGGTTGAGCACACAAATGGTGGGCAAACTTAATAGGTAATAGTCATTAGCCATTAGGTTGAGCACACAAATGGTGGGCAAACTTAATAGGTAATAGTCATTAGCCATTAGGTTGAGCACACAAATGGTGGGCAAACTTAATAGGTAATAGTCATTAGCCATTAGGTTGAGCACACAAATGTAGGGCACACTTAATAGGTAATAGTCATTAGCCATTAGGTTGAGCACACGAATGGTGGGCAAACTTAATAGGTAATAGTCATTAGCCATTAGGTTGAGCACACAAATGGTGGGCAAACTTAATAGGTAATAGTCATTAGCCATTAGGTTGAGCACACAAATGGTGGGCAAACTTAATAGGTAATAGTCATTAGCCATTAGGTTGAGCACACAAATGGTGGGCAAACTTAATAGGTAATAGTCATTAGCCATTAGGTTGAGCACACAAATGTTGGGCACACTTAATAGGTAATAGTCATTAGCCATTAGGTTGAGCACACGAATGGTGGGCAAACTTAATAGGTAATAGTCACTAGCCATTAGGTTGAGCACACGAATGGTGGGCAAACTTAATAGGTAATAGTCATTAGCCATTAGGTTGAGCACACAAATGGTGGGCAAACTTAATAGGTAATAGTCATTAGCTATTAGGTTGAGCACACAAATGGTGGGAGGAAAATGATTTCCCTCAGGGCCTATGTCATCTTTTGAGATGCTGTGTGGAGGGCTTTTTAAGGAAAGGAAAGAGAGGAAGCTCTGGGCAGGTAAAAGGTAGAGGGTTGGGTAGGAATCTAGGGATCAGTGATCTCCCCTGGATCTGGCATGCAACGCAGCTGGTGGGCAGGCGTACCCTAAACACACCTCAACTGATGAACTTGGGCACCCCTGCTAAATCACCAAACTTAGAGAACCATTTGGGGTGACCTATGACAGAGGTGTTGGTTATCAAATAAGTGGTCCTCGGGGTGGCGGTACCCAAACCCTCATCCGAAATTATTATATATACTTATTATAGATTTTGATAGAATGTTATTGTTGCCAACTACAATAGTACTGCCCAGCTGTAATTTTAGTTTGGATAAAAGTAATTGAAAACTGAAATTCAAAACAAATTTAAGTTCACTGAACCAGATTTCACGCAGGACAAACAAACGCACAGAATTTTTCACTATTCACCCAACTTGACAAGAGCTATCAAAACCATAAAAGCATAAACACCAAATTTATATAGTTTAATAAAAAGATAGAAGACAGTTTTGTCTCACCAGAGAAGCAATTAAGACTTGGGGGATGGAATGTCTGCTTGTAAGGGTGAAGATCTGAGGGTTCAAAGGGTTAAGAGATGAATAACGATATCTGGGGAATTTCCATAATAAATAGGGAATTTGCGATAGATGAGGTTAAAGTAGTTAAAGTAGGGACTGTTCCAACATAATTTTTTCAAATCCTAGCGGAGCGGGGTAGTGGAAATTCTCCAGTATTAGATCCAAGATGGCGCCATCGTCAACTGAAATAAGAAATAAAATAATAATATAATTATTGTTCATGTTCATATATTCATAAAGACAGTGGTGCAATCAACTACACTCCCCTTATTCTGTTCAACTATATTACTGTTAATCCTTGATGGCTGATCAAACACTGAAGAGTGCCGAAAATCGGGAGTCAATTAGGACCGCTGTGTCAATTAGGACTGTGTCAAAAAATCAAGAGGAATGCTTTTACAGGAGAGAAAATCAACAGGAATGCTTTTACAGGAGAGAAAATCAACAGGAATGTTTTTACAGGAGAGAAAATTAACAGGAATGCTTTTACAGGAGAGAAAATCAACAGGAATGCTTTTACAGGAGAGAAAATCAACAGGAATGTTTTTTATAGGAGAGAAAATTAACAGGAATGCTTTTACAGGAGAGAAAATCAACAGGAATGCTTTTACAGAAGAGAAAATCAAGAGGAATGCTTTTACAGGAGAGAAAATCAAGAGGAATGCTTTTACAGGAGAGAAAATCAAGAGGAATGCTTTTACAGGAGAGAAAATCAAGAGGAATGCTTTTACAGGAGAGAAAATCAACAGGAATGCTTTTACAGGAGAGAAAATCAAGAGGAATGCTTTTACAGGAGAGAAAATCAACAGGAATGCTTTTACAGGAGAGAAAATCAACAGGAATGCTTTTACAGGAGAGAAAATCAAGAGGAATGCTTTTACAGGAGAGAAAATCAAGAGGAATGCTTTTACAGGAGAGAAAATCAAGAGGAATGTTTTTACAGGAGAGAAAATTAACAGGAATGCTTTTACAGGAGAGAAAATCAACAGGAATGCTTTTACAGAAGAGAAAATCAAGAGGAATGCTTTTACAGGAGAGAAAATCAACAGGAATGCTATACAGGAGAGAAAATCAAGAGGAATGCTTTTACAGGAGAGAAAATCAACAGGAATGCTTTTACAGAAGAGAAAATCAAGAGGAATGCTTTTACAGGAGAGAAAATCAACAGGAATGCTATACAGGAGAGAAAATCAAGAGGAATGCTTTTACAGGAGAGAAAATCAAGAGGAATGCTTTTACAGGAGAGAAAATCAACAGGAATGCTTTTACAGGAGAGAAAATCAACAGGAATGCTATACAGGAGAGAAAATCAAGAGGAATGCTTTTACAGGAGAGAAAATCAAGAAGAATGCTTTTACGGGAGAGAAAATCAACAGGAATGCTATACAGGAGAGAAAATCAAGAGGAATGCTTTTACAGGAGAGAAAATCAAGAGGAATGCTTTTACAGGAGAGAAAATCAACAGGAATGCTATACAGGAGAGAAAATCAAGAGGAATGCTTTTACAGGAGAGAAAATCAAGAGGAATGCTTTTACAGGAGAGAAAATCAACAGGAATGCTATACAGGAGAGAAAATCAAGAGGAATGCTTTTACAGGAGAGAAAATCAAGAAGAATGCTTTTACAGGAGAGAAAAAAATTGTAAGCAATTCAATCACATAACTTTTCATTTCATAAAAGAAGGAAAGTCTCCCAACAATTACAAGTAATTAGAAGAAAAAAAAATGGTTTTTCACTGTTTTCACCTCGGCTTCACTCTTTTAAGGAAGCAATTTGTAACTTACAGCTTTTTGAATTAGGATAATTGATATTATCCAATGTCTAGTTGTGAAGAATGAATGAATTCAGACATTTTACCATATATTTTCGTGTGGTAGATACTTGCAATGGTAGTCTTTCGGAGAATCGAAACATTCCTTTAAGTGGTACTTCCACGACTCCTTCTCTTGCCTACTACTTTCAGACTCACAACATACCCTAATTGGGAATGTAATACTTCCACTAACTCCAGATGGTTGGGATCAGATGAGACTCTAGTGCAGTACTAAAACAAGAAGAAAAAAATCCTCACTCACCATACAGTGCGGGAAAAACTGTTCCTTTCACATTGGAGATTGGAATTTCCATATTACGTCCATTCAAAAAGAAATTGATTTGAATGTGGTCGTAGGCCACCCCGACCGTGTCTCCCTCCACGGGGGTAACGTGGGCCCCCGTGGCGGCCGTTGCCACATGGCCGCTGGGCGACGGAGGGCAGTTATTGAGTAGGTCGGCGGTGGCCAGGCCTGGCGCCACAGAGGGTGAGGGCGGCCGATCCACCGTCAGTCGGTACAGCTCCTGGTTGTTGTGACGGATTGTCCCGTCGCTGTTGAGACACCACGATTCTTTGTCCATGCCGCCTGGACAAAATAAATTATGATTTTAGTACATGCCTAATTTACCAATACAATTAATTCTGTAAGTATAGGAAGATGGGAGATATGTTCTATTCTAAAGGGAAAAATCTAGGATTTTAATAAGAATGGATATCGCCATTACCGTGTTATTTCTAAATCGTGTAAAAACAGAAATTATTTAACAGTATTTTTGAATTAATCTTTTAAATTGATTACATTTTCGTGTGCTGGCTCAAAATCGTAGTGGACCAGCTGATTCTATTTTTGTAATAACTTGCATGTTTTTTTTGCAAAATTATGTTTTTGTAAATTGTACCATCTTACCAGATAACGTATTGATACATTTATAAAAAAAATATATATATAATCTACCATATGTAATATACTTGATATTAGTGTACATGGTCACTGATAGATGGCACTAATAGTAGTCTATTGGGTTACCCCATAGATGGCGTTTTAGCTGTCAAGTATTGTAGAGATTGGGAGTATAATAAATAAAGTAGGAACCTCAAGGTCGGAGTCCATATTATTTCAACCGCCTGCAAAATAAGATATCAGAGTCTGTTGTCAGTCTTTCACATTAAAGTGCAAAGTGATTTGTTAAAGCTGGAGTTTTATTTAATAAGAGAGTTTGTGAGAAAACCCGGGATACAACAGAATAACTAGTTATATTCAGATAACCCGGAGATACAACAGAATAACTAGTTATATTCAGATAACCCGGTGATACAACAGAATAACTTAGTTATATTCAGATAACTCGGAGACACAACAGAATAACTAGTTATATTCAGATAACTTGGAGACACAACAGAATAACTTAGTAATATTCAGATAACCCGGAGATACAACAGAATAACTAGTTATATTCAAATAACCCGGAGGTACAACATAATAACTAGTTATATTCAGATAACCCGGTGATACAACAGAATAACTTAGTTATATTCAGATAACTCGGAGACACAACAGAATAACTAGTTATATTCAGATAACTTGGAGACACAACAGAATAACTTAGTAATATTCAGATAACTTGGAGACACAACAGAATAACTAGTTATATTCAGATATCCCAGAGATACAAAAGAATACATAACTAATTATATTCAGAAAACAGAGTTTTTGAAAATATCCTTTCAGGGTAATTTGTTCGCTTTCATTTACTGTTATTGTCGTGATGAAAATTATGATCTATACGGTGTTAGAAAGAAAAATTATCACGCTTTATATTCAAATCTAGAAGATAACCATAGTAGAATCAAAATATACACCTTTATGAAATCAAAGTTTCTGACCGCAATTTGAAAAAACTTACGGAGATTTTTAATTTTTTTATTAATTATTTTTATATGAAATGACAAAAAAATGAGGTGACATTAACATTGATAATACATTTATCTAATAAAATAAGTTTGTTTTCATATATTTTTTCGTTATCAGTAATTTTAGTTACAAAAACGTAAAGTGAATGATTTTAATTCATTTTAAATTTTAGCATTAAAAATTTTTACATTTCAAAAAAACATATATTTATTACCTTTTTTAAAACAGTTTTTAGTTTTCGGTTACATTCAGAAATATTCCTATTATTTGGATATTAGTGCAAAGCGGAAATACCTTGGGCCTAAGGAGTTAGCTATGTTGGCGCACAAGAGGTTAACTAACTGAACACAAAATTAATAGACTGCGCTGCTTCTCATTTGGAATATAATTTTACCAAACATAATATTATTATATATCATGATGTATTTAATAAAAAAAGTACAAAGTTCTTCTACATATATTGTGACCAACAAAAAATGCAAAAATGGGTTATTATGTACATAATGACAATGATGTCAGTTTCTTTGCGTTTTTAAGGTCATGGTCACAGTTCATTCTTCAGGAAATTGCGTTTTCGAGTCAAAAGTATTATTTAATATAATTGCAGCATCATTTACAATAAATTGAAAGTCATTTATTGACAACTAGCCGACGTGATACTGGAGGTTATCCTTAGGATATAAACATTGTTACGAACTGGGGTTTGCTGGCTCCACGATGGTAGCCAGTTCCGGCTTTTCAGCTTCAGTAGGTAGAATCATGGGACTCTAATTATTTAGCTCAGGTTTTGGGTCGGCAGGGTATGCCTTTACACAGGGAACATTCAACAATTCAAGACTCCACTCCCTCGTCAAATGAAACACCTATATGGGAATGATTAATGAGTGTATTTACAGGTCAAAAGGCACATAGAATATCAAAAAAAGGGGACACAACATACATCATAAATTATTCCTGGCTGATTGAATTGAACAAATCTCTTTCTCATATTGGCTCCGTCTGGCAGCCGTCTTTAACAGGCATTTAAAGAAGGCACATAGTAGGGCAAAGGTGTGGTGCACGCTTACATGAGTTGTCCCGGGGGTTGCAGGAGTTGCGAGGCCAGCGAGGTGTTACTTCCAGACATTGTAGAGTGGAAACCAAGGTAGTAATCGTCAACACGCGCAAAACTTGCGCATGCTAGGCTATGGTGATGTTGAGGAGCCGGGGCCGGGCGCACAGCGTCCGAGGCCGAGTTTTGGTGTTTAAAACCACACGTATTGTCGAGCCCAGAGCTAGAGTTGCAGTGAAGATGGCCGCACGGTCATAAAAACCGTTGGGCTTCCGCGTCGGTGCGCAGTATACATGCGCGCCGTTCTGCGCTGCCTAGTTCTGCGTTGAATTTAGTTTCGCGGGGATTTTAAAATGTGTTTGAGAGATCTGTTTAGTGACAACATATACCATCGCGGACTTTCCTGTAGGTCTTTTTAAGATATATGATTCCGTAGTACATTATTTTGATGTATCTCCTAAGGTTTAGCCAGCGCAATGTAAGCGCCTGAAAATATTTTTTTACTACTTGATTACAAAAAATTGACTTTTCTCTACTTTCTATAAATATATTATCCATTTACCATATATTCTGGAAGGTTTATATATATATAAACCTTCCGGTAGCTATTCTCTAAAAGATAGTGAAAACCCTATCAAAATCCATTGCATGATTTACAAGAACTAAGCGCACAAACAGACAGACGCGTATAGTGACAATGTTTTATACTATTTAAAGATTTTACGTGTTATTGAATCTTGGTTATGTGAAGCATCATTTTATACAATAGTTGGTCATGTGACGCATCATTTTATACAATAGTTGGTTATGTGACGCATCATTTTATACAATAGTTGGTTATGTGATGCATCATTTTATACAATAGTTTGTTATGTGATGCATCATTTTATACAATAGTTGGTTATATCACCCATCATTTTATACAATAGTTGCATTGCGAAAAACATGTACTATATTTTGCAATCGACCCATGACAAAACATGTACTATATTTTGCAATCGACCCATGACAAAACATGTACTATATTTTGCAATCGACCCATGAAAAAACATGTACTATATTTAGCAATCGACCCATGAAAAAACATTTACTATATTTTGCAATCGACCCATGACAAAACATGTACTATATTTTGCAATCAACCCACGACAAAACATGTACTATATATTGCAATCGACCCATGAAAAAACATGTACTATATTTTGCAATCGACCCATGAAAAAACATGTACTATATTTTGCAATCGACCCATGACAAAACATGTACTATATTTTGCAATCAACCCACGACAAAACATGTACTATATTTTGCAATCGACCCATGAAAAAACATGTACTATATTTTGCAATCGACCCATGAAAAAACATGTACTATATTTTGTAATAGACCCATGAAAAATCACATATTTAAAAAAATACAAATAAAATTGCCAAGGGCGATAATCTTTCCCCGATCAACTGCTTGGAAGGCAACAATACTGCCCATTACATAACCTATTTAAAGAAAGGCGGCATAAATTCATTGTATGTTATGTTGTATATTTTAGAATTTAAGAAAGTTACATAATGTACACAACCAAAATGATGTTTAGTTAATAGTTGGATATTTTGGATTAATGATGTACTTATAAAAAAAATTGCTTCAGTATCACCATCAAACGCTTGCTTCGAATTGACTACAACTAACCCAAGCAATGCCATGTCTGTATTTTTTCCTCAATTCGTTCCCCAATTACATCAGTCTAACATTGACACCGTGCTATATCAAACCTTAATATGACACACCATGTTGATTACCAATCTGTTCTAGATCATGCGCAACCCATCCATCAGAATTTACCATCTAATTACAATGTTCAATTATGAAATTATATATTATAATCTAATAAAAGGAAAACTGTTTTGCTTGTAGAGCCAGTAAGGCTGGTGATCTAATGTTTTGGCCGGGCACTGTCTGTATTAGGGTCGAGGCCGTTTACACACAAACTCAATGCAACTTTACTTATAGATATTGTTTTTCATGTGAGTCACATTTCACGGAAAATTATACTCCCGCAACTGCACTGCCAATACGTCAAAATGGGGTGTTTTAAGATAAGCCCAGTGTGACAAATGTAGAAAAAAAGTGCAAGGCTGATGTAAGCGTAATGAGTGAGATCATGAAAGGGACGCTTAGATGGTTTGGTCATGTAGAGCGAATGAGCGAAGAAAGGAGTGTAAGGAAAATATATGATGCAAATGTGAATTGTAGCAGAAGTCGGGGACGCCCGAGGAAGACATGGAACGACCAAGTGAATCAGATACTTGAGTCGGGCCATGTCAAGAGTCAGAATAATAGAAGAGTATGTATGAGACGATGTATTGATTGTGAATGAGGTAAGGATTGTGTGCCAAGACTGAGTTGTTTGGCGGTCTGTCCTCTCTGCACTAAAAACGGCGTGATGGTTAGTTAGTTAGCTGTGCTCCAAGTGCATATTTTTCACATTATGTAAATACGATGTTAAAAAATAAGTGGGATCTTCCTTGGATAGATTCTGGACTATATTCTATGGTAATTTAATAACAAAACAATTACTAACTTTTATGATTTATAAGCAAGATGATTGCATGGAAATATATTTTTTTTAATTTTTGTAATGTATTTTATGTGTACCAAAGATGCCATTTATTAGGTGATAAACCAAAAAAAATAAAACTATAATATATGTAAAAAAGACAAACAGAACCTCACATCTGAATGTATTATGACAGCTGCGAAAACGTATTTACTCGGTGTAATAAAAAAGTAATAAATTGGAACAAGTTATTAACCCTTTAAATGCCAAGAATTCAGTAGCATCAAAAGTCAGGTGTCACCGGATCATATATACGAGGGTAGTCTGAAAGTTTCCGACCTAACAAAGAAATACAAATATACATAATCTCCTTGTAAGTCTATACACTTCTCCCGGCGATGCTCCCATCTCTTTACACGTCGAAATAATAGTTAGTCTTCCTCTGAAAAATAGTTATTTACGAAGGTGACGGCTGATTCATTAGACGAAAATTTCTGCCCTCCGAACTCAACTCTTAGCCGAGGAAACAAAAAGAAGTCATTTCTAGCTAGATCTGATGAGTGAGGAGGGTGTGCAAGCAGTTTAAACCGCAATTTGTGAATTTTCGCCATAGCAATCGCTCATGTGTGAGAATCAAAAAGAGTATTTTTGAATAACGTAACTTTTGTATTTATAACAAGTAGCCAACCTATAATTCTATTGTTTATTCGTGGAGCCAGATTATTTTGTTTAAAAGACAATCACAATCCAAATATTCCAACCACACTCGTAGATGATATTCCACTAAAAGTACCAAATTCCAAACCAGTACAAAAGTACCGAGTTAACTGTCTACATTTTAATTTTGATAGTGCAGGGCATATGTATACTGAAAACAAAGCGTGTGTTCTGCAGTCTTGTCTTAAAAAATGCAAATAGGACATATTAAGAAAAAAAAAAACATTGGCAGCTAAACCGAAAACAAATTACAAAAGTACTTTTGTTTTGCAATTTTATTTGGAAAGTCACTGCGCTCTGAATTCAACGTAATCGCTAAAAAAACTGCACAATATCCCTATCTTGATGGCACTCTTCTACCAAACATAGCCTCAGTTCAAACGCACTGCATACATACAAAACACCCCATTATGTAAAATGTGCCCTTCATAGTGTAACACGTCTTTACATTACGCAACTAAATAATATCAACTATATAGTTATAATATTATATTAATGCGATGATACATAATAAAGGTATGTATCCATTATCATACTATGACTCTATCAAATCTAAATTATAATAGAAGTTCTTAAACTTTAATAAGTTGCGAAATAAAAATATGTTTGTTTTTGAAATTTGTATTCAGAATGTGTACAGAAACGGGTAGCTACATGAAGTTTAGCCATGACTTTCTTAGATAAGAACTTGCTTTGGGTGGAGAGGCTTGATTTGAATGCGAAATTCAATGTAGGTGGGAACCCTTTGGCCTTGTAACTATACATAAAAAATACTATTACGCCTATTATGAAAGCATTTTTTTACTTACCTCGAATTGAACTAATAAGTTATACTATAATATGTTGAATCTTATTAAGTCAATGAAATAACACAAAAATTAACGTTTTCTGGATTTTCAAAACAAAATGCAAGTTTATTAATCCCTTCGCTATGCAGCAAAAAAATTTTTAGAGTTATTTATTTTCTACGTTATCGTGATTCGACGTCAACGTGACTCAACGCCAATGTGACACAATGACAAAGTGACTCAACGTCAACGAGAATTGACATCATTCAATGTGAATTATTCAACGTCAACGTCATTGTGACTCAATGTCAATGTGACCCAAAATCGACATGAACCAAGATCAACGTTAACAAGACTCTATGTCAACGTGATTTAACATCAATGTGAACCACTATCAATGTTACTCAACAACAGTGTGAATCAACGTCAATATGACTCAATGTGAATCAATATCAATATGACTCAATTTGGGTGTGACTCACAGGCAACCCCTTTCAAGGTAAGAATTAAAACTATGCTTTATTGTGACTCAAAGTGCTTGTGACTTAAAATCAATGTGACGCAACGTCAATGTGACTCACCGTGCACTCTATCCAGATCCGTGTTCCGAGTGGCGAGCCCTACAGCCCAGACCCCGCCCTGCTGCAACTTCACCTCGAAGTAGGACTTGGACTGCACCAGGGGGGCGCTGCCCAGCGCGCAGCCCGACCCGCACACACGCTGGCCCCCCTTCACTATCACCACCTCATGGCCTGGAACACAAATACCATACCAAATTACTAAACGTAAATGTACACATTATCAAGAGAATACCGAGACATGAGAATAGAAGATATAAGAGAGAATACGTTCCAGGGTTAAAGCCGTTGAAATGAAATTGTTGAGAGGTGTGACAGAAGTTACAAAGTGGAATTGAATAAGAAGCTCGATGATCCGAGATTGGCTTAATATCAAAGCTGTCCTACGCTTCATAGAAAAGTCGCAATTGATTGGTTACTTATTAAGTATTCCAGAAAACTAAATTCCACTAAAAATTCCAAGTGTGATTCCAGAGGGAAGACGTGCAGTGGACTATCCCAGGCAAAGTTGGGAGTAGCGACTCCAGAGGCTGTGTGCTGTGTGCGAAGAGAGGCTGGGCCTGCTGTGAAAGGAGGCCGCAAGAGTGGCGCAGAGCGGGAACACCTGGAGACACCTTGAGGATGCGATAGGTCCCCCGACCCAAATAGGACAAGGGGAAGTAGATGAGATGCATACTTGGAGAATGAATACTATTAAACACTTGTCTTCTACTTATGTCTAAAGCGACAGTCACTAGTTCAGTCACTTAAGTTTAGGGGGTCTAGCATGGTCAAATCGATAACCTTACAATATTGGATTGATTGGCTTAACTGACAACGATTTCCCGAGCACGGTCGTGCTCGTGAGGAGAGTCAATATTAACAAGGAAATAAATAAGAAATCACTTTACAATGGCAACACTGGAGGGTATTATCTATGGATCGACAGCTGGTACTCTTTGACACTAAAAAGCGAGTAAATTGGTCAATGAGGTATTTAGCCATAACTTGTGGTTTCTGAACAACTTTCTGAATTCCGTTTCTTCTGAAACAGATTCAATTGATCACATATACGACGCCTTTCAATTCTACAAGCTTCATTAGTCTGCCTCTGTTCATTACTAAGCCAGTACATTTAAATGACGAATGACATTGTTTTAAAAAGTTGTATGTGTATATTGACAGTTAACTGAAACTGCGACGGCCAAGACACCGTGCTTAATTAAGCAGATTTTGTCTACCGGCTGTCGGAATGAATTGTTGACTGTTAGCACGGATTTAGTCAATATCATCTTGACATCGGTTTTAACACTTCTTCTTTCTGCATGTTTATTAGAGAGAATACTCTTTGGTGGTACGCTTGTTCAATTTTTGTTACATTTCCTGCAAAGCGGAGCCAATTTTATGAATCAATGGTGTATAAATGTGACAAAAATAGTATGTTTAATAAATACACAATTACGTAGGAGGCATATCCCTCCATCATAATGGTCTAAATAGTTAAAACATTAACATAGCATTCAAACAGGTTCCACATTACGTGTATCATATGCTAGTTTTTTATTTATTGATTCTGGTAAATTGAAACAATCTGGATAGATGGAATTTTACTTATTTGAGAATAGATGTCTTAAACACATATATCAAGTGATAGATGATGCATGTTTCACGCTCTATTTTGTATTAATAGTTATTGTTTTGACATGAACAGAATATTCTATAAAATCAATTGTATGGTAATACATTCAAACAGAATATGACGAAAAACAAAATAATAACATCGATATTAGAAGTGATACGGAAAGGAGAATGTGATTGGAGGGAGCAATAGTAAATAAGAACTTCCCTAACGGTGTTTTTAATGTGAAACAGTGCAATATGATATGAAGAAGAAAAAACTATGTTTTATAGTGGTTGCAATTTAAATTCAAAAGTTCGACCAAATGTTTAATTATGTCTGTACATCGGTAATTATGTTGAAAATAGCAGCATATTAAATAAAACCGAATCGTATGGTGAAACATATAAACAAACAAAATAAAACAGTTACCCATATGTGACGTATCCAATTGAATTGGGTTTTCTTTCGGCCTGATCGGAACGCTAGGTGTAAGGCTAAAACCATTTAAACATCCTCTTAAACAACAAAACATTTTGTATCTTGTCCACAAATATTTAGTCCTAACCTAATAGTAAACTCAGACGAAACGTCAAATTAATTTAGCATTTCTGTTTTCGAGTTTTGACAGTTCTTTCTAGAGAAGTTCACGCCGGTGAAACATGGCTGCATTTGCAGAAAACGAAATAATTAAAGTTTGAAAAGCTTGTTTTCCTGCTTATTTCTATTATTTTTTTGTTCCGGACTTCTCACCGGCGCCATTTTTGAAAATGAATACATGACAACTACTGCTAATGCGTAATTTTAAATTAAGCACCGCGTGATTATTTTTTATGGTTAATATAGTTATTTCCTTTCTAACTGGATAAACTATTGTGTTGTCTACTATATTTTTTTCGGATTCTTTCTAACGGTTTATTGAGTCGACGATTTGGGGCCACCATACATTTTTGTTGCAAACGCATTGCCGTGAGAACTAATTTTATCATACAAGATAATCTCGTTCTAATCATTATAGGTAAAAAATATAAACTTATTACTATCCAGATTTGAGGGACTTAACGCATTTTTCTAACCGGCACGCGCGGCACTATCAGTTTAAACATCGAATATCGATATTTTTTAATGTTTTTAATTTGAAAACATCAAATCACATCACCGGAGACCAAATTTTCGTTTACATTTCTTAATCCAAATAATGTCAGGAATCGCTAATTAAAGTAGGTCAAGTACATTCATTAACACCCTCTGTATGTTCTACAAACTTTGGGAGCTGCGGTAATGTTGTTTTTATTTATTAATAGCTGAAGAGTTATTCAAAAATCGGATGTAGACAATAATTTTCCTTTTATTGTGAACTGCTGGGTGGGAAAAAAGGATTGCGTGGTGCAAGACAGTGACCTTCTTCTTGTTTCAAAGGTCAAGTGTGCAAAATTTTATCAATCTCCGTATAAAACTATAGATTTGTAAATCAAATCCACGCCGCCCCCCACAGACACTCTTCTGTACATAAAATCATCTGTATCAACTTTGGGAAAGCTGTGTGGTAGCGTGGAAGGCATTTTACGGGAAAGCAAGGCAAGGGAATGAACTAGGGTACTGAATGTTACACCTTATCATTGACATGAATTATGGTGTATGGTATATTTATACCGTTGATATTCAATAAATAATTACCTAATATCTTAAAAAATGACAATTTCACAAAGTATCCGTCGTTTTTGGAATGTATATTTAACTAGATAACACCGTCAACGTTATCATCGTTTGGGTATGTACATAATACATGTTTTCCATAATGATTATGATTAATTTAGGATGCGACATCCCGCCGGAGAAAGTGGTGACACAGATAAAATATACGTGATAATAAAACTGAGCATTGCGGGAAAAAATCCACCGCACGCATTTTTGACGAACTAACGTACATACGAGTGATTAAAAATATATATTTTTTAAATAATCTTTTACCTGGACTTTCGGATTATGGGCGTGTTTCTCTTGCGAATGAAGCAGTTAGTTTATCGTCGTAAGATTTTTTACGATAAGTAGGTACCCACCTACTGTGAGGTTTTATTGCGTAGATTTTTACTGACGATTTTGCCTTTTTTTT
Source organism: Hesperophylax consimilis (assembly GCF_061612785.1). Classification (NCBI taxonomy): domain Eukaryota; kingdom Metazoa; phylum Arthropoda; class Insecta; order Trichoptera; family Limnephilidae; genus Hesperophylax; species Hesperophylax consimilis. Next base: position 8,867,852 of record NC_142861.1, on the reverse strand, counting down.
CTTCTTCGTATGGTGGAAGTCCAAGAAAGATGCTGAGGTTATCCAGCCAATCGACGGCATCGCGAGTCACTTATTTCAGCACAGATGTGCCATAGGAAAACTGATGAAGGGGACATTATTCTACGAACATTTTAATAGAATTTTTTTAAGGATAATTTTTGAGAATAATTGCGTATGGAATATGGGAGTGGTTTATTGCGTTCGATCATTTTGATTAGGGCTGTCCCAGTGCAGGCGCAATTTGGAGCAGGGCCGGCCATGATTTTAATAGATTATTTTGTCATTGGAGATGTTAAAACAACATTTATAAAATGGGAATGGCTTTTTTTCCAGAATGCTCACCAACGTAATTATGTATGTATAAATTTATCAAAACATGGGAATGCTTTTTTTCGAGAGTGCGCAGAATGCTAGTCATTAAATTTTAAAAAACGACCGCCCCTGCGCACGAACTTAATTAATTGGTAATTGATTACAAAAAATACATTAATTTTTGGAATCGAAACCGCAGCCGGTTAGGTGCACTGGCCACTTGCTATTGACTATTTGTATTATAGCAGTGTTCCTGGTGTAGATTTTGTGTAGTAAAAAAAAACTATGCAGGTATCTACCTACTATAAAAAATGTTCATTCGTTCGTTAGTTCCTCATTTGACCGCCTGTAAATTTTACTGGGTTAAGCTCACAGACATAGGAATTTAGACGAGAAGATAATGGCGAGGGGTAAAATCAACTGTTGAAGAACGAAGGGCGTAAGGCTGACTGTGATTCGTCAATAAATCAATGTGACAGTAAATAGGCATCTCGCACTATAATATCACCATTTACTTCTTAAAAGTAAAATCTGCTTTTGAATGAATAGACATTTTTACATGGGAGCGCAAATTACTCGCCACGTTATGAACAAATTTGCGAAGTCCAAATTCGGCAAAAAAATTCGGTTCTATTTTCAGAGTCGAATATTTGGTTTAAGTATTTAGTTAAGACACTTTTATAAATGTACATAATTTACTTCCCAGCAACCAACCAGCTTTGTGTTTCGCGTCCAGACGTTTCTCGATGTGATAGTATATTTTTCTAAAACTGATCTATATTATACGATGTGAATATGCTTAAAATAAAGTAAAATAATGCTTATATATGGAATGTAATACGACAATTGGGTTTATTCATTTTTTCACATCTATTTTTATAAGTTTTCATAGTACAAGTCAACATTTTGCCGTGTTATTTCGTAAAATGAACCGATGATGCCTCGACCATAGTTCGCACAAGAATGATGACGTCACGTTTTCAAATTTCACTTGAGGCCATACGCGAGCCCAGCCGGCTCCAATGGAACCGGTATGGGGAGTGGGGATAATACGCTTTTAATCACTTAGGGCAGGTCTACTAATATTCATATGTCTATGGTTAAGCTGTAATAATGTACTATTTTAGGTGTGTGGGTGTGATGCACAAATGAGACCGAAGTATTCTGAATTTTTTGACAGGGGACATATTCGAACAACAGAACACATTCATCGTAAAACAGTGTTTCCCAAACGTTTTTTTCCGTGGCCTGGAAATTATTTCCTTCCCCCCAAATTCCCCTCTTCAACCGTTGGTGGGTCGCGAAGAATTAATATAATAAATAATACACGAACCACGGAAACAAAAGTTTGGAAACACTTTCGTCTTGCAAAATATTATTTATAGGTAGTTACTTCATTGCTTGTCTAGATTTGAAGAGATTCTTTTAAAAAAATGATAATTTTCACAACACACGTACATGCCCATACTTAATAATTAATTCATTATTAGTTCAAAATCTGAAAATGTCACAGATTACACTTCATCCCAATGGCACAAGCTAAAAGTCGCTAATAATAATACTTATCGCCTACCGAGATACTGCAGCGCCACGAAAATGTTCACGACTCTTACAGAGCACTTTTCGGCTACCGCATGGGAAGCTTATGGCGTAGACTACGCCAATCGAAGAATACTAACAGCCATGGTTGCAGGGCAGACCGCATTGTTACTTTGGAACATCTACATTCTACTCCGTATCTCTTTTCCGTGCAGAGATACTAAATCTAATCTAAACTCTCCTGACACTAATAAGAACAAAATTTGAAATTTTCAGCCAAATCGGTCCAATAGTTTTGAGTATACAGAGGACAAACAAACATCCATTTTAATATACACAGAAGATGACATATATTATATTTTGTCTATGTTTTATTATTTCGAAATAAAGAATGTATTGCATTGCACTACCGCTGAGTACATCTTGGAATAAACTCTTTTCATTATTAATTTATATTTAGTACTTACCTATATAAAATTACCTCCAAAGTTTACTTATAATAATAACGTTGAAAAAATGACCCGAATTCCTCATTTGAATCCCCCTCCCCTCCTGTTATCTAATTCACATTCTTACCACATTCTAATTAAGTCACCTTCAAATTGGGGAAATCAATAACGCATTCATAATTTCCTAAATGTAATAATGTCTAAGAATTTCCTTGTCACTTCAGCTTGGTAAAGTGTAAATAAGTATCAGTAATAATTAGCTCACAACGCGATGTGGCAAGACCTAGAATGAACCATCCACTTCAACAGTCAACACAAACAATGTGATATACTTTCTCCTCCGCTGCGGCCAAGGTTATATTTAATCATACCGACATCTTCAATGACTCGGAATTAACGATATTAACCTTTTTCACGTGATGCGATGCGTGCCAGGAGAAATGTTCACTATAAAACTGTTGTGTTATGTTTTTTTTTACCATGTAGCCATAAACATGCTACGTCATTTACGTCGTCGGTGTCTGTATCTGTATACCTACTATCTACCTACTAAAAGTAGGCAATAATTCCTACTTATTGTAGAGTCGATAATCTTTCGTATATGTGTAAATAGTTTAAAATAAAGTGGCTTAGTTCTTCTAAACTACGCAACGGATTTTTATAGGGTTTTCACTATGATATAGAGAATTTCTTCCGGAAGGTTTATATATATATAATACATCCATATTATATTTACAGAATGTTGATAAAAGTCGATGTTTTGTAATTAAGTCGTAAAAATATTTTTTTACGACTTAATTAAAAAACATCGAATTTTATATTATTTTACGTACGGTGAGAAGACAGAATTTAATATTTTCCATACAAAAGATATGAATTAACTTGTCTACGATAAGTAGGTACCTTACAAGAGTAGGTATATAGGTACCCACTCGCAGCCATCGTAAGTTAGGTACTTCTGAATTGAGTAAATGTTTGCGAATGATCTTATGACAGTCAAAAATGGGCATAACTTGGTACATACTCGAACAAGTATATTACTACATAATAATTGTTTAAATATTCAAGTCCATCAAAAGTGCCGACATCGTTAAATATGTAAACGTGTAGATTTTAGATTTTAGAAGTAATATTAGGTAAATTCCATCAGCTTAGGTAGGTTAGTACTCGCACGTGATTATTTTCATAACTATGTACTTACCTACCTTGATAAAAATCACCCACAGTTAACGTATAGTATATTATAATATTATTAAAAATATCCGATCTTCAGTCTAAAATGTTGATGAATTGTTCATTATGCAGGTATTATACTATAATCATTTAATTACATGTAAGAAAATAAAATTACCCGCAATAAACCCAAAATAACATTTAACTAATAAGATGAGTATCATTACCTACATATGGATTTACATCTTGAGGTAATCATAGAAATATTTTATTGACGAGTGATTAAGTAGGTACCTACCCATAATGTAATATTTAGTGCTTAGATAAATCTTTAAATAGTATAAAGCAAAGTTGCTATCCGCGTATATCTGTTTGTGCGCTTAATTCTTCTAAACTATGCAACGGATTTTGATAGGATTTTCACAATCATTTAGAGAATTTCTCCCGGAAGGTTTACATATACAATACATGCATACTACATTTGTGGAACGTTGAGAAAAGTCGATGTTTTGTAATAAGTTGAAAACATATATTCTTGGGCGCTTACATTGCTAACGCTGGCTAAACTTTATGAGATACATCAAAGTAATGTTCTACGTAATTGTATATATTAAAAAGACCTACATAAAAGTCCACGATGGTATATAAATATCTCCTAAGGATAACCCCCAGCAACGCCGGGTCAGTTAGTAATATTTTAATATATATGATTAGTGTCCCCCCACATGAGAAAAAAGACAGATAAACACCGCTTCATAATAATTATTCAGCTTTCCTTGATTGTCCCAATTAATAAAGACGGATGTTGAGTTGATTTGAGTCGGTTCCTTGAAAGTTTTCACTACAAGACCACTCCCACATCCGACTACCAAATATCAAATTGCGTAGAGCCAGGACCGGATTTGAAACAGTTAAATTTGAAAAAGTCGGTTGCTACGAGATTACTGTCAGCTGTCGAACCGTTGACTCCAAAAAAATTTGAACCCTCTAATTTTTTAGTTTTTTTTGTATGTCTTTAAAAAATTACATATTTTTATCTAGTATTTACCTTTTAACAACTTATTTCTATGACATTAAGGACACTTTACAATACATCTAAAACTCATTCTTTATAGTATAGGGTTTTCCAATAAGAGTTGTTATTTTGATATTTTTCCCGTAAAAGATCAATGGTTTCGTTGCGTGTGTGACACGTAGCGCCGTCTTGTTAAAAGCAAACGTTGTCCAGATCAATACTATCCAATTCCGGCCATAAAAAATAATAATCATCTCTCAATAGCGATCCAATCACCGTAACTGTTTCTCCAGCCTCATTTTCGAAAAAGTAAGGTCCAATTACTCCGCCGGACCATAAACCGCACCAAACAGTCACACGTTGAAAATAAAGAGGCTTTTCAACAATAACTCTAAACTATATCAACAATACTTCTAAGCGCATTTACTTACTGTTAGCTGTTCTTCTTACGTGAAAAAGTGCAGTAAAAGAGTGATATCTTATATATGTGTTACATCATTTTGTGGAGAAATATTCGTTTATTCTCCTGCGAAAATTAGTTTTTCGCTATCTTAACCTCTCGACTGTGAGTCGGACGCCGGCATCCGAGAAATATTTTTGCTTGGTTTTTTTTTTTAAAGTGCTATTTTAACCCTTATCTATAGAGAAACTGTATGAAGAACAAGGTCAAAATCGCTTGCGCTAATATCAGTCTAGAAGATACCTTTTATTTTATTAGTGTAGCCTCTTTGGTAGCTTTCAAATTGACTTCTCTATGAAAAGCCGTTGTCATATTTTTTGTGCATCTTTTTCAACGTTCGCTGGTGCACGGACTGCTACAGTAAAGACTGTATTATACGACGAATTTCCCAAAGAAACGTAAGTAAACATGATTTTATGCATAGTTCATTGAACAAGTCATGTGTTTTTCATAAATATAATTCATTTTTGCAAAAGACAAATACGTAAAATTCCTGTCAAAAACTGGAAGTGTTTTCGCTCTGAAAATTTATTGTGTTTGAATCAAGTTATTTATGTCATATATTACATTATTTGGAATGATTTACATGTTATTGTGTAGAAAAACCATTTGAGAGAATAAATAAAAGCTTTTGTTTTGTCAATATTTAGTGTTTATTTTATGAAAAATGAATTACTGGCCGAAAATGTCAAAAAAAACTTGCTTATAAAAAGTTCATTTTTGTTTATCATTATTGACATCGTAATATTATATTATTTGTAGAGATTCATATGTCATTATGTAGGGAAAACTATTGGCATTGTGTTTCAAAATCATTGTTTAGTCAATATTTAGTTAAAATATTATAAAAAAATAAGTTTTGCATCTCAGCAATTGACACCAATACAATCAAGATTTCCAATTTGTTTGAATGTATGTGTTTACGGAATTTTACGAAAGCTTTGAAAAATGACTAGTGTCGCCATCTGTAGTGATATGTGAATATTGCAATCTCCATACAAAAGAAACAACCACTGCAGGGTGTACTAGAAAATGTAAAACTATTGTTTTATTTACGGAAATATTTTTTTTGTTATTTATTGTTTTATGAAAAATCGTAATAAATATCACAAAATTAGATCAGGTGTACAGGATGTGCTAAAAAAAATTATAAGATTTTTTTTTATATATGATAAAAAAAAACAGTATGCAATTATAAATATCTTTTTTAAAATTATATAAATACAAGTATATGTCTGATTGCTTCTATCGCTTTGCAGAATGGAGACCACAATACAACATGATGCAGGGGGCAGAACCACCACAGACACCGCATCGATCGCCATGACGGTATGTTTTGTATTAGTAGTAGTTATATTAGGTTGATTGTACGCTTCATCTTTTCCAGAATTGAAAGACATTAGTGTAACAATAAATGTTTACTGTTTCAGGTTTCAAATCGGCCACATAAGAGGAACATAAGAGAACATAACATAAGAGGAACTGAAATAAATACGATGAAAAAAAACTTTTTTTACTAAACATTTTTTTATTGAACCCCACAGCACTTGAATAAAAAAATGTATTTCATGTAATATAAAATTGAAATAAATATGATGAAACATAAATCTCCGACTTTTATTTTTATTGAACCACCCAGTTACTTGAAATTGAAAAAAATGCATTATATGTTATATAAAATTGAAATAAATATTATGAAAAAAAATATCACTAAAATTTATTTTTATTCTCATTGAATCATGATTCTTTGCACCACTCTGTATTTCGATAAATATCTGTATACAAAAATGGCGGCCATTTTGGATATCGATGTATTGAAGTTGGTCAACTGTCTGAGGTAAATATTGTATATATTAGCATTGTTTTGGATATAAATTCATTATCGAAATAATAGGTGTGAGATTCCATTAGAAAGGTAATTCTATCTAGTTTATTTTGATGTAATTTTTATAATATTTCGCAATATAATTGTGTCAAAAACCAAGTTAGTAAAGTGACAGCGAAAATTTACATCATAGTGCATAAATATATTTTTAGCATTATTTATTTACAGGTTTCTAGTATAAAAAAATATTATTAGTAACAACAATAGTATGAACTACCAAAAACTCAAAGAATTGCTTTCATAACTTTATACAATACGACACAAAAAAATTCTAAAGTGCACGCTTGGCTTGACATTTTTTTTTGAAAAGCCTAAAATATTTTACATTTTCAAAACAACGTAAATGCCATTATTTCTTTGAAAACACTTTTGGTTTGTTTTTTTTTCATATAGGCTATTTATTCAGGTTTGTGTAGAAATAATAAAATCCGTTTATATTCATATACATAATTTTTTTGACAATTGTTTCCCGAACGGGGGAATTTTTTATTAATTTTTCAGATAAAGTTAGCTATTCTGGGAAAACGTCTTACGATATAATCATGAACTATATATGAATAATTAGCTACATTATCTGGTAAACAGAAAACAATCGAAAAAAAAGCAAATACTTAGTTTTCATTAAGATATTTGAGCAGAACACATCGAGGTAATTTTCGCGCCGTTTCCGAAATTTCGTCCCACATTCAACAGGTTAATAATCTACGTGAATTTCAAGTTCTAAAAGTGATTTTGACAGTTGAGTTAACCATAGACACTTTTTGAAGTAGACGGTGATTCAAGCTGTGATAAATAAATTTTTCGTAAATTCTTATTTACAATCAAAACTCAAGATGGATCCCCAGATATACATATCCAAAGCTACGGAAGCGGTAAAACAGATGCAAAACTGTATTAATGATGCTACAACGAAACTGAGCAAAGAACAAATGAGTAAATTGAATCCAAAGACTATAACTATATTAGGTGTAATTAGCGAAATGGCGGCAAAAATGGCTGAAATTTCCGGTGAAAATAGAATTTTAAGGAAGATAAACAATCGTGTTCAAATCTCAACTGTAGAGCATCAATCGAAAGCTGAACTGGAAAATTTTCCCCAACTGCCACCTATAACCAAAAATAATGCTCCTCCAGGACCTGCCAGACCTTCGGTAATAATTCACCAGTCAACAGACAATTTCGAGTCGACCCTAAAATCGCTGAAAAATGCTATCAATCCCAGTAAACTGGGCATCCGAGTCACTGGAATGCGAGAACTAAAAAATGGTGGGGTGTTAATACACCCCAGCACTTCTGCTGAGGCAGATAAACTCGCGAACGCTCCGGCGCCTAACGAAGCGGGATTAAAAGCAACCATTCCCCCAAATCGCCTCCCTCGCATCGCCATCCACAACCTCCCTCAAGACATTTCGGCAGAGGAAATTATAAGTGCCGTTCATCTTCAATCTTCCAACGACACTGGTCTATCTTTGGAGAACTTAAAATTGATCATGTCTTTTTCCCATAAATCTGGCCCTCGCACTGGAAACTGCATCCACATTTTTAGAGTCCCTCCATCTGTGCGTCACTCTTTAATATCGCGAACTAAACTTGCCATAGACTGGCAACTACACCGAGTAAGAGACTGGGTAGATAGTTTAAAGTGTGGCCACTGTCAATTATATGGTCACACAGCTTCAAAGTGCCAAACTGACTTACCTACCTGTCCCCACTGTGCCAAAGTTGGCCACAACCGTGATGCCTGCCCCAATAAGGTGAAATCACCAGTATGCGCCACCTGCACCTTCTTCAGGAAACCGGCTTCTCACAATACTGGAGCTCAGGACTGCCCCGCCCGCCAGGCTGCTGAAAGACGTGAACTCTCTCGGATTATTTTTTTAGGTTGAACCTGTTCAATCGTTCTGTGAATAATTCCTTCTCAATGTACTACCAAAATGTTCGTGGCCTAAACACAAAACTGAACACCATTCGCTGTAACGTCAGTGTGTGTCAATATGACTTTATATTTTTTACTGAAACATGGCTCTCCGATAATATCTCATCTGCTGAGCTGGGATTTTTTGACTATAACATTTTTCGTAGTGACCGTTCTACTTCTGCGAAATGTAAAGGTGGTGGAGTGATATGTGTAAACAAGAAATACCATTGCTATATTCTAGAGTCATCTAACAATGTGTCTGATCAATTGTTTCTATGTGTTCTATTAGGTAACAAAAAACTTGTACTCGGTTGTGTTTACATTCCTCCATCCTCTTCGATAGAAGTCTATAAATCACATACTGTTTTAACTGAACATGTTTCTAGAAACGCTGATTCCATATTTATTTGTGGCGATTATAATTTACCTAAAATATTGTGGCTGAACGACAATCAAGGTGTCAAAACTCCTACTAGAAATCTTTCCCCACAAGCTACTGAAATTGTAAATTTTTTTGCCTACTTGAATCTGTTTCAAGTAAATCCAGTCACTAACTATCTAGGTTCTTGCCTAGATTTAATTTTTTCTAGTATACCAAATATCATAGTAAGTGAAGCTGATGTCTCTTTGTTACCTATAGATAAATATCATCCACCTCTCTCTATTAACATCACTAATTTCTTCCAATTAGATTCTCTGAAACCAAGTGCCTCTTATCACTACAAATATCTTAATGGTGACTACTCTAATATGAACACATTTCTTTCCCAGATTAATTGGTCAGTACTATTTTTAAAATCTGATATTAATGACGCTGTATTTAAATTTAATGAATGCGTCTCACGCGCTATAGATTTGTTTGTTCCTAAGGGATGTTACTATCAACCCAAGTTTCCAAATTGGTTTAGCTCAAAACTCAAACAGTTAATAATTGAAAAAAAGAAAACTCATAAGCTATTTAAAGACACTGGCAACTTAAACTTGTATCGAAAATTTTCTCATTTAAGGGAACTGTCCAAAATCGAATCAGCCAAATGCTATAAATCTTATGTAGAAGTTACTGAGTCAAAATTACTGCAAAACCCTAAACAATTTTGGCAATTTGTTGCGCAAAAGCGTACTGATAATGATCTTCCTTCTAGTATGCACTATAATTTATTTATTTATTTATTTATTTATTTATTAAACGCCATAAAAGGCTTTTACAGTAATGTGAAACATGGGATTATAAGTACACAGTTCAGGGCTGTCAGAGACTTGACAATTAGAAATAGCATTTTTGATTAAAATAATACATCCACAAGCAGTTTTTATTGATGCTATACATATACATTTCACATATATGTATATATGTGGAATGTATATGTATAGAACACCATATATATGTTACACATAAAGAAGAACACAACAGTCAGTATGATGCAGTACAAACAGACATTTAACATTTCACAAACATATCAATTACATTCATAACCAAGTATTTTTGCCTTGATGCAAGACGGTGAGGTTTTGAAAATATCAAAAAGGTCTGTATACGTGTTGGCAGTGCGGTGAAAACGCGCCAACGGTGAATGATACAAATAGTTAGTGCTATGATTGTCACTGTGGAAAAGATGGTGGAGTCGAGTTGATTTAACAGGGACACGAAAATTTATAACACTTAACATTTGAGGGCAGTCTATGAGATTGTTCAGTAATTTAAAAAGTATAAGAATGTCATTAATAGTTCGCCGGGTAGAAAGAAGTGGTAGATTTAGACCAGACATTAATGTATTATAGCAGATATCAATTACAGGCTGTCTCAATTTGAATTGAACGTATCGAAGAAATTTTCTTTGTACTTTCTCCAAGCGGTGTAAGTTACAGGTATAAATCGGAGACCATACAGGAGATGCATATTCTAGGTGCGATCTCACAAGAGAGCAGTAGAGTAATTTAATTGACTCAATGTTTTGAAAAGTCCTTGTGTTACGCATTACAAAACCTAGAATTTGCATGGCCTTATTGGAAATTGTTTCACAGTGACGATCAAAGGTAAGTTTTCTGTCAAAAATAACACCAAGGTCTTTGATAAATGGTACTAATGCAATTTCATTATTGTTAATTGAATACGATATGGTTATTGGAGTCCGTGAACGGTAAAAACACATGTGGAAACACTTTTTTACGTTTAGGAATAATTTGTTTATTTCACACCAGCTAGCAAGTCTATCTATATTATGCTGAAGGATAAGTGCATCATTTAAACATTTTATAATCTTAAAAAGCTTTAGGTCATCTGCAAATAGAATGAATTTGACATTTTCGAAACATAAAGATAAATCATTTATAAACAATACGAAGAGAAGTGGGCCCAGATGAGAGCCTTGAGGAACTCCAGATGTTACTTTAAATTTATATGAGACTTTATTATTTAATTTTACCATCAGTTCGCGGTTACAGAGGTAACTATTCAACCATTTTAGGAATGATCCATGTATACCAAGGGCTTGCAGTTTCGCGAGAAGGATATTAATATTTAACTTATCAAAGGCTTTTGAAAAGTCAGTATATATTGAATCTACTTGTGCACGAGACGTGAAAGCTTCACAGATATAGTGTTCATACAATAGAAGATTGGTTGTGGTAGACCGACCGGTCACAAAACCATGCTGTTCTGGAGTAATAATATGCCTAAACTTAACAGCAATTTTATCTAAGACAATACTTTCAAACATTTTCGGGGTGGTAGACAGTATGCAAATTGGTCTATAATTTAAAACACAATTTTTATCACCTGATTTAAATACAGGTGTCAAGTGATTAAGTTTCCAAGGATCAGGATATATTCCAGTTTGAAGTGACAGATTGAATATGTGTTGAAGTGGAGCTGCTATAAACTGAGCGCATTCCTTTATGAATACCGGTGGAATTTTGTCAGAACCTGACCCCTTCTTACAATCTAGAGATCTGATCTTTGTATTAACATCATCCAGAGAAATGTGGCATGTTGATATGTCAGTTACATTGGTGTATTTAAATTCAGGTATAGTTACATTATCATTTTTCTGTTCATAAACACTTGAGAAATGATCAGCAAAGAGGTCAACTATTTCTTGATCACTGTCAGCATGTTTTCGCCCTGAATACATTGATCGAGGACAGCCGTTGTTGTCTTTAAGAGAATTCACATAATTCCAAAAATGTTTTGGATTTGACTTGATAGTCTGCTCTACATCTGTAATATAATCTGAATAGCATTTTTTAGATAGACTTTTACATTTATTTCGTAAAACAGAAAAAATTTTATAGCAGTCAGTGGAGTTATCGGATTTAAAGTTAATGTGGGCAATTTTTTTACATTGAATGAGTTTTTTTAGTTCAGTACTAACCCATTTTGGGTAACAGTCGTTACGTTTTACAATAGAAGTTGGTATGCAATTTTCAATAGTATCATAAAGGTTTGAGTTGAACACATTTGTTGCTTCTTCTATGTTTGTAGACATAAAAATGCGGGACCAATTGAGCGAAGAAAGATATAACCGCACTTGATTATAATCGGCTTTCTTGTAGTTTAGTTCGTGAACGGGAGGTTGGGGACTAAGGAGTTCAATGGGTGCCAAATAAATGGTCGCTTGTAAAGGGGGATGATGAGAGTCAATGGATACTATTGATTCACGCGATTCGCTGACATTACTATTATTTATGTTTGATATGACAAGGTCAAGAATTCTGTCATTTATATTTTTAACATGATTTAATTGTTTAAGGTTGAGAAAGTTGATTGAGAAAATGAAACTCATGCTACTAACGGTCTTGACATCGCCAACCTTTTTGCTAAACACTTCTCCTCTGTATATTCTGGTGCCTCATGTAACATCCCTCCACTCAACTATAACTACAACATTGACTTGAATGATTGCCAAATCTCACTTGTAGAGGTTTACCAATCTTTAAGTAAACTTTCTAACAAAAAAAGTACCGGACCTGATGGCATTCCAGAAATCTTGCTAAAAGAATGTAAATATTCATTATCTAACCCAATTTGTATGTTGTACAACTTATCACTCTCATCTGGAACATTTGCTGATTCATGGAAAATTTCATATATTCGACCCATTTTTAAGTCCGGGAACAAGTCAAACATTGAAAATTACAGACCAATATCAATTATATCTTGTATTCCAAAAATATTTGAGTCGATAATTACAAAGAAAATCACTCCTATATTCAAAAATGTTCTGATTGATGAACAGCATGGATTTAGATCGGCGAAATCTACAACAACTAATTTATTGTCCTTTACAAATACCATTGTTAAAGCCTTGGAAGACAACACTCAGGTTGACGTACTCTATACTGATTTCTCCAAAGCCTTTGATAAAGTAAATCACTCGATTCTCATGGCCAAACTTTATGCTATAGGCATTAGAAACCCGTTATTATCATTCTTTCGCTCTTACTTGAGCGATAGAAAACAAAGGGTTAAAATAAACAACTTTGAATCCTTTAACATTGACGTAACGTCCGGCGTTCCCCAAGGAGCTCATTTGGCCCCGCTTCTCTTCAACCTTTTTATTAACGATATCACCAAAGTTTTTTCTCATACACGCTTCTGGCTTTTTGCGGATGATAATAAGATTCTTCAGATAATTAAATCCTACCTTGACTGCTTACATTTTCAACGTGATATTGACTCGTTTAATAATTGGTGCAAAATAAACTGCATGGAACTTAATGTTGATAAATGTAAAATTTTGTCCTTTTATAGAACCAAAAAACCTATTCAGTTTGATTATAAATTAAACAATGTTTGTTTATCTACTGTAACATCTATCAAGGATCTTGGGGTCACCCTAGACTGCAAACTTTCTTTCCGTGAGCACATTAACAACATTGTTAACAAATCACTTAAACTACTCGGCTTCGTTCCTAGAATAACCTCTGACTTTAAACATATAAGTACCCTTAAAACTCTTTACTGCTCGTTAGTTCGCCCTCACCTTGAATACGCTAGTGTTATTTGGTCTCCTTTCTATGCTGTCCACATTTGTCACATAGAATCCGTACAACATCGCTTCCTACGAGGAATCGCTTGGAGGTTGGGTCTTGTAAGAGGAGAGTACTCATATGATGAAGTTGAACAAACTTTAAACATTTCTTCTTTGGAGAAACGTAGAAGGGACACTGATCTGATTTGCATATTTAAGATTATCAATGGTATTACAGACTCACCTGCTTTGTTGCAACTTATCCAATTCAACATCCCTTCCCGTAGACTCCGAAATAATGAATTGCTGTTCGTCAATCAACATTCTACCAATTATGGATACCATTCTCCTTTGTCCAGAATGTCGAGACTTGTCAACTCACTGTCAAGTCAAAGCATTGAATTTTGTGGTATATGCCTAAATGACTTTCGACAGTCAATACGCAATGTCTAATTTCTAATGCCCTTTGAACCATCTTCATGCTTTGACTTATTATTATCTCCCATTCTTACTTTTATATTATTATTGTCATTATTATTGTCTTCGCTCCTCATTTATATATGCTCTCCTTTCACTGTCATCTCTGTTTATAAAACTTATTCGTGTAATTAATATGTTGTTAATGGACTATTTGTCCGTAAATAAATAAATAAATAAATAAACTCTTGGGTTTTCCGAGCCCCAGATGCGACAATTTTGCTTGTTGACGAAGCCACCGAGGTGAAAACGGGCCTCATCACTTAAGATGATTTGCATTTGATTCACTCAAGTGAATTTTAATAATTTCATTGCGTTGTTGAAGCGTGTATCGTTTCATTTTTATTAATGGCGTAGTTTCTACTGGTCAAATGTCAAAAAATGACAGCTTCAAAAGTAACATCTACCGAAATAGCGGCCTGTTCAAAATAACACCTCTTATTGGAAAACGCTGTATTTAGGCATAACCCACGAAAAGCTGCAAGGCTTTTAGCTTCTTTAAGATCTGTAGATAATTCAAAAGTTTAAAAAAAACAGAACGAAAAAATGTGTTGAATTGACATGAAAAAATTGGACACATTTACTTTGGGATTTAACATTTTTAACTTTAGGACAGGTAGTTTATATGTATCGTTCTTATGTTCAACAGCTTGGCTATTGGATGATTTGCCAACCTCTGCGTTTCCTCCCTCGTACAGCATGATCACTCCTTCCTCTCCTCTAAAAGACTCCCTACACAGCTTTCCCAATGATGACATTGGCTCTGAGGTAAAAGATTTTAACGTAAATATTTGTCAGAACACATCATAATCCCTTGGAAATGGAATTTAATCACTTCTTGTCTCCAAAATAAACGTCTGATTAGGCAACTTTCCCCGCGGATGTGACAAAACTAATTTTATTTTTAATATTATCATTAAAAATACACTGAAAAGGTTAACAAAAACCAAGATATTAGTAATCATTAATGTGTAGGTATATAATTTACATAAAGATTTAAAAAATAATAATTTCATACCACTTAAATACACACCAAATATATTATCTTATAATTTAAGTAACAGAAAGATTTATTTATTAATCATAAATATTTTCTTTAAATTATCAGACATAAAATTAATATTATTTATCTAATGTTCCGTAACGCCAATTGCTTTTGACAGGCCGTGTACTAACCAATCGTATCGTCAGAATTTGAACTGTGTAGTTTAAGTTCGCACAAGTCAGCTAAAACGACGGAAAGCCGTGAGCCGAGCCAGTTGCACAAAAACGGTTCGTCCTGTCAACTCTCGATCGCCGGTTGTCTAATCGGAATAATCATAAGACGTATTTTTATCGCAATTTAATCTAAAATAACGAGTGCTAACAACCACGCTAAACGTCCCAGTGCTGACAGATGATGCTCACTATGCAGATTTCACCATCTCCTCCCGGTAAGTTGATTGTGAATTAACGTTATGTATTGTGTTTTTGCATCGCCTGTCACAAGCCATATAATTCATTTATACTTTATCTGTGTGGAATAGCCCTTTAAAGTGCGGCTATTCCAACCCCTGTTCGTTCTTCGAACATCTAATTTTATTATTTTTATTAAGTACCTATTTACAAATCCCACTTTAAAGCCCATTATCTCAGGATATTGATTTGTCAGATGGAACCTTGTCCTGGGGAAACATTTCAATATTTTGCTGCTTCAAGTAAGTTTTTATTTTTAAAATAGTTTTTTTGGCTAAAGAATAAATGGAGTACCTAGACTGAGTGCAATTATATTGTCTATGGTCGCATCTTTTTTTAAACGGCCTCATGTTTCTCTATCTTCTATCATCACCGCTCTGTATGGTTGGTATATCTGTGGTTAAGTCACCGCACACCCGATTTATAACAAGTTTCTCGTTGACTTTTTAAGTTGTTAAGTTCCAAAAAATATATGTGTTAATTTTTGAAGATAATATAAATACATTTTTAATGCCGAAACGTTAATTATATGAAATTCCCTCGGCAGAAAATAATCGCAAAGTAAGCTCCGAAAATTATCTAAAACAACTTTTGTTCTGTTATTTAATATTTTAAGGCATAAAAAATCACAGTATATCTTTAAATGCAACTAAAGCATTTATAGAGAGATTTTTGCTCTATTTCAAACGAGTCGTGTTTTATTAAATATTTTCACCACTTTCACCTAATTATTATCGTTTTTTTTAATATTAGCGCGCTCTCTTTCTCCTTTCAAACCATCTTTGAACGCTTACTACGGGGCCTTAAGTTGTGTACAAACTATTTTCATACAAAAAGCCCGAGGATATCGATGTAGTGAATGGTATATCTGGGCCTCATGCATCGTCAAGTTAGCCGCACTGATTTATTTATGAACTCACCTGTGCAGAGATCTGCGCACTTCCTAAATGCGGTGGATCAAAAATTGCATGTTTTTAAAAAATTATATCCTACAACGCATTTATAGGGTTTTTGACATTGCAAATACTTGTATAAATGGTTCAATTATAACGATTTAGACTCAAATTAATACAATTAAAAAACGTGTATTAAATCGTAGATAAGTGTGCAAATGGTGATCGTGTAGAGACAAGATTTTTCATATGGATCCCAATATAGTTTACATTTTAGGATCGGCATGAAAAAAAGCTTCGTATTAAACGCCCAAAGGCGGTCCCTTGATTGTCCAAGTCCGCCTCTGCGGTCACATTACCGCGGCACCACGGCACAGGCCTCACTACCTCCTACGTCACTTCACGTCCGTATGACAACTATTGTTTTTGCCGCTTTACACAAGAAAGTGCGTAAACACAGAAACACCTGCTCAACTAACTAGTGGCTGGCAGCACGATACTTTCGCGCTTGTGAATCACATATTACTAAAATGTAAATAGTCTCTTCACCAGGCCGTGGAACGGTTCAGTGATAACTCCTCAATATGACAATTCAAGTCACCCATAAAAAGTGCTATAAAGTTATGAAAAATGATGAAACAAAAACTAGTTAGTTAAACTATAGTTAAAATTAAAACTAGATATAGTTACATATTTAGTTATATTATTTTTTCGCCAATGTACACTCCTCTTCCATCCACAAGCAAATACTTTTAATGGAAGTGTAGTATAAATTAAGACAGTATGACTTGTAAACATTGTATATTTATTGTAAAAAACACAAATAATATACAAATACAAATAAAAAATAAAATAAGTAATATATTTAACCTTGTTTTTGTTTCATCACTTTTCATAACTTTATAGCACTTTTATAGGTGTGTTGAATTGTCGTTTTGATGAGTTATCCGGTCACCGCGTGGAACATATGTTACGTATATAACTATAGTTCAACTAACTAGTTTTTGTGTCATCACTTTTCATAACTTTATAGCACTTTTTACAAAGCATTTGCTTGTGGATGGAAGAGGAGTGTACATTTGCGAAACAATAATATAACTAAATATGTAACAGTAGTTTAACTAACTAGTTTTTGATTCATCACTTTTCATAACTTTATAGCACTTTTTATAGGTGTGTTGAATTATCGTTTTGATGAGTTATTCGGTCACCGCGCGGAACATAGGCTCCGTAGGTAGCGTTCAAAAAGAAGACGAAGACTCCTGAAAATGATTTTAAAGGGAGATATGAAAATACGAACGTATAGAGGGAACTAATATATAAAAACGATTTGCATAATTAATAGCTACGTGTACACATAATAAAACGCGACTTATAAATCTCTCTAGTGTTAAAGAAATACAGTGGTTTTTTTAGAATATTAAATAACAGAAAATAATCACTATTATGTGTTTTTTGGAACATACCTTACGATATTTTTTTTTATCGAGGGAGTTTCATATAATTCCTTTTTCAAATCGACTAATGCATAATTACCGGTGACCGGATAACTCATCAAAATTACAATTCAACACACCTATAAAAAGTGTTATAAAGTCTTTAAAAGTGATGAAACAAAAAGTAGGTTAAATAGTTACATGTCAAAAAACATATATTTTCGCATGATAGAAAAATAGATAAAAATAATTTTATAAAATACGGACGTCGGTCATATATGACCTTCAAACGCTGGAAGGGTTAAGAGCTAAAACTAAGTTCAACAGAAGTATATTCTGAATATAAGAAAAGTAATTTCCCTTAGGGTACCTATATGCCATCTTTGGAGATGAAGATGGAAAAGGGTGAGAGGAATCAGTGTGTCCAGGAGTGACGGACGAAAGAATATATTCCTCAAAAGTTCAAAGGATCTCCACAAACCAGCCTCTCCCTATTTGGCACGCCACAGTTGGTGGGTAGGCACATCCTGAACACATCTCACCCGATGAACCTGGGCACCCCTGTTAAATCACCAAACGTACCCAACCACTTGGGGTGACCGTAAATGGTTCCCGTGACGGCGATACCCAAACCCGCCCCCCAAACTGTGTGCTTGTATCGCCCTCACTGATTTTGAAGAGAATTCCACCAAAAGATTAACTTGTAATGGATTTGATCAAGTTACAACGAATACAAACGCCTGTTTTCGTAGAACGCTTGATTTAGATTTTTTCCTGTAATATAGGGAAATTTCCTTCGATATTCCCTATTTACTTAAAAATAAAATTAAAATATTGAAACACTAGCTGACGTGTACCTGGCGTTACTGGGGGTTATGCTTAGGAGATAGACACATACAACAGAAAAGTCCCTCGCACACTTTTCTAATAAGATATATATTCTAATTAAGATATACAATTCCGTAATACATAATTTTGACGTATCTCATAAGGTTTAGCCAGCGTTAGCAATGTAAGCGCCCGAAAATATTCTTTTATATGCATGTTTTATGTATACAAAACTTCCGGAAGAAGTTCTCTAAATGATAGTAAAACCTATCAAATTCCGTTCCGTAGTTTAGAAGAACTAAACGCACAAACAGACAGACAAAGATAGCGAATTTATTTTATATTATTTAGAGCTATATACTTGCAGTACTTACCTATAGCTAGGGTTGCCAGACGTCCTTTATTTTAAAGGACGTCCTCTATTTCAGACCCAAAAATTGATCTTGTCCTCTAATTTAATATCTTCAATAGAGGACAATACTTTATCGTTTAATTTGGCAAAAATAAATGAATCATCGTAAATTGATGCATTGTATGAAGAGTTCTGTATATTAAAGCCTCTCCTGACGAAAATTATAGACGATAAGAAGTGTGAAAATATTCTTGAAATTTGGATTCAGATTCTCAAATCTACGGATGAAAACAAGAATCTGCTAAAAATAATACAATACGTATTTTCCATCCCCGTTTCTAATGCCCAAGCCAAAAGGATTTTTCCTTGTGTACGAATACGTGGACCAAAAACCGAAATAAGTTAAATATTGATACTGTAAAAGCAGAACTACAAATAAAGTCGAACTTCAACATGAAATGCAAAAAAATTATAATTTCATTATAGCAAACGAAGAAGCTCTTAAAGCAGCCAAAAGTAATACCAAGTATTAACTTTTTTTATTACTTTAAATGCAAAATGAATAATTAAGGTCGTACTACTTACTTGGCTTCGATTAACATTGTTTTTTTATAAATAAATGTAACTTCTGATACCATAACAGCATTTTATTAAAAAAATATTTATGTCCTTTATTTTCATCATATGTCCTTTATTTAATCGTATCAAATCCTCTAATTCATAAAACGGGAGCTGGCAACCCTACCTATAGCCCTGGTGAAAGATAACCAGGAACTGAAGCATTTCTAGAAATGCCTTTTTTCAGTACCTACAGATACAGAAAATTATTTTCCGAGTATTTTTTTATTTATTAAATAATTAATCAATTTACAGAGTATAATCAATAATGTTAACTAATATAATTAATACAATTATTTTTCACTGCTTTTGATTTTTTAATGTTCCTCTTCTATAGAAGCTGACGCTTGTGTCTAGAAGAGTGGTGAGCATCAAGATTAAGAATTTTTAGGGTGAATTGCATAATACAAAGAAGAAGAAGAAGATTTCTTCTCTTTAATTGCTTTCAGTAGGTGTTTATCGTTTTCTATTTTTTCCCTAGTGAAAACCCTATCAAAATCCGTTGCGTAGTTTACAAGAACTAAGCCCACAAACAGACATATTAGTATAATAAAAAAGATGCTGTACATAGGGTATTTTTGAGGAAAGGTTGGCGTGAACCTGGGTCTCTTGAAGAGACCTATGATGTAGGAGGTAGGAAACACAGAGGCCGGCAAATTGAGTCGTACCAATAACGTTGTACATTGAATAACAAAAAAACAATTGTACTCAGTCTCGTAGATTTCATTGCCAAGAGCTCTGTTTTCCATCACTACAAATACGAAATATGTGGTACAAAGTAACTCCATCGTAAGTAGGTAGGTGTAGAGACTGTAGAGGATAGATGTAAAAAAGCAGAAAGCATTTCGAAACAAAATTTCACAAGACAATGCGACATTCCTGAAAGCAACATTGTTTACGTTAGCGATACTTGGCTGAGTGGCAAATTCGCTTTGGACATCGGTTACAAGAAAGTTTGTAAACAAAAGACTAAAATGCAATAAACATTACACGCACATTACAGCTCCGATAACGCACTCACATTACGAACATTGACAAAAGTGCTGGCCAGTAATAATAACTCTGAAGACACATGTAGCTACAGATAGACCGGTTAGTAGCTGAGTAGACAGTTAAATACATATACTAGCTTAGTCCTTCATCATTATATCCGACTTAATATTTATGTTCAAAATTGTAAATGGTAGTATAGACAGTCCTGATTTAATTAACCTCATTGAATTTCATATACCCACGAGAGCTACTCGTTCTAAAATTTTGTTTAAATGCAACAATATCAGGACTGAGTATTCCAAACACTCGCTTGTACCTAGGTTGCATGAAGTTAGTAATAGATACGCAGATGTGGCAGATCTATTTAACTGCACGCAAGGTAGGTACAAGAGGGCTTTGCTATCAAATCTTTTCAATCAATATTAATTTAATCTAATTCTAACTTATTTGCACTATAGAAACTTATGTACTTGTATCTCTTGTTTACTTACTTACTTACTCTCTAATGTCATTACACAATCAAATGCCACATATATTTGTATTTCTTTTTTTTAAATATTTCTACGATTTTAACTGTGACATGTTATCATTGTTTATGGTATATTTATACCGTTGATATTAAATAAATAAATAAATAAATTATGCTACGTATAAAAAGAACAACATTCTCTCACTATAATGACGTCAGTAGGTGGTTTTCAAATATTGTCAGGGCAATTGATTTTTATTGAAGGAATTGAAAATGTAAGTACACAAGCCTTTATATTTTTGGTAAAAAAAATAATTATTTTATTACTGTTAAAATATACACACAGAAATATAAAAAAAATTTAAAACTCTTCATGATTTGGAAAAGATGCTAATTTTAGTGAGAATAGAAGAAAACAGCACAGAGTTTTGGCGGCCGGACGGCAAGAGCGCACGAGTAACAAGGCTGGACGAATGAAGCATAGTACCGTGCAAGAGCATCGTCCTGTCTTGTGTTCATGATCACATGTTATGTGTACCAGTTTCCAGAATGGATACTTGCATCTTTGCCCTGACGAAATAACACTACTGAAATAGCATTTTTTGTAATAGCGTTAGCCCTGTTTGGTGACCAGATCTGAATAGTCTCGTGAATTCCAATCTTCCACTTCCTCATCTCAATCTCACTCCCTCCTGTTTATCAGCATACCCCAAATGTTCGTTCAAAATCTTAAATCTCTGAAAGTTCTTGTTGGTTCGTTGCCTTCGAATACGCTGGTGTTTTTATATACCTACATTATAATATACAGGGTGTATCGGCACTAACCCGACAAACTTTAACCAGCTATTCCTTAGCACATTTGGAGTAAAAAATGTTATAGGCACTTTGCTGTCCGGTAACATTTTTTTTCCATTAAAAACAAAAAATAAATAAAAAATCCACACTCCGTCACTGTCATTTGCATTGTTTCTCGTGTTCAACACCTGTTATTAGCAAGTGTGTCAAAAAGTGTCCTCGCTCTTTGGTACACACTAAATAATAATAGTTAAAAATGAGACGAATGGTGCCGTGCCATTTCGTTGTGATTGTAAAAGCGCGCCAACGTAGGCACGTACCTACGTATATTATTCAACGAAACTCGAACAAAATATTGCCAGACGGGTTTTCAAACTTTTACAAAGGATAAAACATTGGTGACATGTGGTGAAAATATGAATAATAATTTTTTTATTAAAAAAAATGTTACCGGACAGCAAAGTGCCCATAACATTTTTTACTCCAAATGTGCTAAGGAATAGCTGGTTAAAGTTTGTCGGGTACGTTCCGATACACCCTGTATAGATTTCACCTGTGACAGGATAAAAATTTTTTTTTTGAAAAACAGATCTGTTGCACGTAAAAGCATTATTTCTGTATCAGCACAGACATATTAAGCAACAGCAACCCGTGGCGGGGTACAGCTAGTTCACAATATTATTTTTGACCACTTCATTTTAATTAGACTCAACCGGTTTCAGAAGTACCCTTGCTTCATCAGGAGAATATTAAAACTAACTTATAATGCTTACTTAAGGCGAAACTTAATGCTAAATCACTATTTTGATTAATCTTTATAACGAATTGGTGTACATTATGAATACCAAAAAATATGCTTTAAATAAATTGAAGGTTTTCTTATCGTTTCGCTTGAGTAGAATACAAATAAAAAAATGAATTACTCATTAAAAATATAAATGTAAACTACTAAAAAAATTTTTTTCAATAGAAATGTATGAACGCGTAAAGGAAACAACTTTTAAAAAATACAGTATTATTCCTAAGATTATCTGTGACAGTTTCACTTGATTAACTTTTTTGCTTTCTTATAAAATTATTTACAAAATAAATAAAAAACAGTTATTTGCTTGAAATCGAACGTTTCTAGACTCCGTTTTTCAAGCGATATTAATGCCTATTACCTAAGATATAAGGTATACCAAGAATATACACATTTTTGGGCTGTAGCTTCCTCTTAAACTGCCGAGCTGAACCTCAAATTATATAACGCCGCATGCACTTGCTTCGCTCCTTTCCCGTAATTCGTGTCTCGGTTCGCAAATGTATACGTACCATACTAATAAGACATACAATACTGAAATTTATAGGTGTATGAGTGGGAGGTGAGCAAAGGGGATGGGGTAATTAAGGGATTTTTGGGAAGAGCAAAGCGATTTATTGGAAATATGTCTAGAATCGGAATAAAAGATAAATTAATTTGAATACTTCATAAACTAGGGTTTTTTTTACAATATTTCTGACTTTCACCCTTCAAGGGTGTTCTTGGCCATCATTTAAAATTATTGAGAAATGAAAGGTGAATTTAAATATTAATTTTATTTAAATAGGCAAATTTCAAAATTATAATGAAAATTGGAGTCGAGTTCAGACTTAGAAGAGATGAGATGTTGAATGGAGGGGAGGCAATTTTAGATAAGGCTTGATAGAAGAGAGGATATTTGTTTAGAGAGGGACAACCAAAACATATGTGATCTAAAGTTCCCACTTCTAGACCACAGAATGTACAATCTGGGGAGTCAAGGACGTGAATTTTAAAAAGATGGGAAGGAACATTTACTTATGGGGGAATAGTGACATGCATATCGTATGTGTAGGTATATATTATACAGTAAGGGGGACAATACATCGCCTTGTGGTAAACCCTTCCAAATAGACCTACTTTGAGGAGAAATATCTGGAAGTTCAATGAAATTTTTTCTATCTAGAAATAGATTAATAATAGATTGGACAAACATGGGGGGAAGGCCAAGGCCTAGAAGTTTTTTTTTCAGGATTGGGATGGAAACATTGTCAAAGGCGCCTTCTATATCTATAAAGACGGCAAGACAAACTTCCTGTTTAGAAATAGATAAATTAATATCAGTGCTGATGATGGCAAGGTTATCCTGAGTGGATTTTTTTTCCTAAATCCAAATTGAGATGGAGAGAGGTAACTAGGTAACTAGGGTTATCATTTTGGAAATCTTTGGTTTTCCCCATTTTAAATGTTAAAACAGTAGCTATCATAATAATAAAAACTAAAATATTTGCAAAATTTAATAACTAGGAGTTTTGTGCACAGTAGACCTTGCGCAATGTTGAATATTGTCATATTATAGCTCGTAACGCTCATACAATTACTGGCGGAGTAAAAAGGTACTATCCAACACGGCTACCATCTTGACAGGTTTAACCAGACAAGGAACACACAAATCTATAGGCAGACGAAATGCAATAAGGTACAAGTTCCACGATTTAAATGCAATAACAATAAATGAAAAATATTACATTTTTTTTATTTATTATTATTTTTTCTCCATAAATTGTATTACAATAATTTGTGTTTTTTTAACAACTTAACTATCAAACAAACAAAAGTGAAACCAAAAAGATAGAAAATGATTCAGTCGCATCTAGGAATTGAGCCTTCTTTGTCGATGAGGTGCTCTGACCACTGAGCTAATTCGACCACATCAACTTACGTCAATTTTAGCCTTATCATACTTGAGAGCTAGCTATAATAATTTTTCTGTGAAATTATTCACGAGTATGCTTCAAAATATGTATATTTCAAAGGCTTCTGAGTTCTATGTATACCGTCTGGCGTCTAATATACACATTTGCAACAAAACGAAGTGTTCTTGCTTCTTTACGGTACTATTTGTGAAAGAGCGTTGCACTATTGGGCTGGATTTCAATCTCTCTAATGAAATTCGCCTTTGACTGGAATATTAATTACTACGTGCTTTGTCAGTACGTAAAATAAACGGTGACAGAACAAATGGATGATATTCCCAAGAAGATACGTGGTACATGGTGACAAGGACTTTATGGAAATAACTTTAGCAAGGATATGATTTGAGATTCTTAACTGCCTTGCTGATGGACCCTGCAAGGCTGTCTTGACACGTTGGCTAAAGGTGAACGAAGTGCAACACGGCATTATACCCGAAATATCAATCACAATAATGATATTTTGGCAATTTTAGCACGTGGGCGGTTATTTTCAGATTCAGATTGACATGGTTTACTTAAATTTGCAGATGGCCTCCGTGGTCTAGGGGTAAGTTCCTCGACTGCGATTCTTGAGGTCGGGGATTCAAATCCACCAAATAAATGTTATTAAATTAGTTGATACAATGTGTTAATTAAAATAATATAATATTTAGATAGTTGCGGCATGTTCCAGAGTGGTAGATGCTCTCAGTATAGGACCTCGTGAAAGACTAGCATACTGACACGATATGAAACTGGAAATGGTGTACCTACTGCCAATGATATCCAAATAAATGTTGAAAATGTTACACTTTTAACGACACTGGAAATAGAACTATGAAAGATTTATTCTATTTTATTAATAATTGAATTCTTAAAAAATTGTCTTCCACAAGAGATTTAGAAATCCCTGTTGATTCTAAATTCACATTTTATGTATACCTTATAGACATTAAGGACGGGTTATTTAACAGAATTTGAACAATTCATCAAATTTCGATTTTTAAGTTCCTCGAAGGTTCTCTTCAAGTGCTGTTAATATTTCAGTTTTGTGAAAAACTGGCCAATAATGATATAATAACAGAACTTGAATAGAACCTTCACAGAACTTGAAAATCTTCATTGAAATTTGATTAGGATGGGTTGTTTCATAGATTTCGAACAATTCAAATTTCAACGTTTATTTTTTGAGTTCTGTGAATGTGAATGTGAAGTTTTATCTCTATACGTCAGTTACTTGACAAAACTGAAATAATAACAGAACTTGAAAATGAACTTTGAAATTAGAAGAAATTTAAAATTCTTTGAAACAACCCTTCATAAGAACGGGTTCAATTCAAGTTCTGTTATTATATCATTATTGGCCAGTTGTTTAACACAATTGAAACGATAAAAGCACTTGAATAGAACCTTAACAGAACTTGAAAATCAACTTTGAAATTTTGATGAATTATTCAAATTCTGTGACACAATGCTTCCTACGTGAAAATCTCTTAAAATGATGGGATTTATTTACATAATATATAAACCTTTCAAAGATCCCCAATCATTTTTATCCCTTTACAATGCCCTAAATAGAAGTAAACTTGAATATAGAATCACTATTTGGAATTCACATTACAGTAATTATGAACACATTTATAAAAAATTGCCAAGACATCTTTCAAATTTTATTTATTTCTTTAGATTTACACACAGTACAATATGATACAAGATATAATTAAAATATTTTTAGTGATTATAGATTATTGTACCTTATCAGGTCGAAATTATTGGTTCCTAACTAGGCAAATTGCCCGTTCCAAGGAACCAAAATATGTGAAAGTAAGTGTGTGATATGTCTATAATATATCTCATTAATGTTTTAATTTGTGATGTTTAATCGTTACAATCTTATGGTAGAATCGAACTTGAGCTGTTGTGTATGTTTCAATTGTGTATGAGCAATAATTAGAATAGTGGAAGATATATAGTGCGTGATTAGTCTATGTCTATACTATTTGTATTTATTATGTGACGTTTTTTAACATTTTTTCAGATTCTCCTCTGCCAATCAACCATTTAGTTATTATTGGGCCTATGTAGGAAATATTACAAGATTTTATGTTTAATTCAGGGGCTTAAATGTGGTCTACAATCTCCATGACCATCATAGATCATATTCGTATGTCGTACGTCGGTACGTCTTGAATACTTCAAGATTAATATACTTAAAATAAGAAGGCAAGTGACTCATCTAATATGTTTACACAAAATAATTCAAGGCCATCTTGATAATGCATTATGTCGTAGCAATATTGAAATAAATGTTCCCAATGCACATCGTTTTAGACGCCGTAGCATGTTTCACCTGAATACATTTAAAAATAATATGTCATATTTTAGCTCTCTGTCTGACTCAAATGTGTCGACTATATAATAAGATAGAGTGTGCTGATGTAGACATTTTCGGCTATATAATAAGATAGAGTGTGCTGAAGTAGACAAATGTGTCGGCTATATAATAAGATAGAGTGTGCTGATGTAGACATTTTCGGCTATATAATAAGATAGAGTGTGCTGAAGTAGACAAATGTGTCGGCTATATAATAAGATAGAGTGTGCTGATGTAGACATTTTCGGCTATATAATAAGATAGAGTGTGCTGAAGTAGACAAATGTGTCGGCTATATAATAAGATAGAGTGTGCTGATGTAGACATTTTCGGCTATATAATAAGATAGAGTGTGCTGAAGTAGACAAATGTGTCGGCTATATAATAAGATAGAGTGTGCTGAAGTAGACATTTTCGGCTATATAATAAGATAGAGTGTGCTGAAGTAGACAAATGTGTCGGCTATATAATAAGATAGAGTGTGCTGAAGTAGACATTTTCGGCTATATAACAAGATAGAGTGTGGTGAAGTAGACAAATGTGTCGGCTATATAATAAGATAGAGTGTGCTGAAGTAGACATTTTCGTTGACAATTAATACGGATGTAGAAAAAATGTTACTAAAAATATAACAAATAATTATAAGCAATAGTTAGTCGCCTGAAGTATCAATACAAATTGAAAATATCCCCCGAGTAAAAATAAATGCCGCCAACGGGAATTACCCGGTACCTTCTGATGTCCGGTCAGGTGCTCTGAACCACTGAGCTATGTCGGCTTATTTCCAGCCCGCCAAATAATTTAATATGTACTAGTACCTCAATCAACAATTACTGCTTATTATTGGATAATTTATTATTGGATAATTTGTATAGCGCCGCTTTTGTGAGATATCACCTCAGGGGCGCTTTGATTATATTTTATTCACTTGTAAACAGCCAACTTTATTTTGGTAGGAAAGGCTTTGTTAGTTCTAAATTTCTCACTAGACGGAGTCGAGACATATTATATCTACATTTGTTGGTGAAATATTTTGACTTGTCAAATATTATTATTATTTTTAATGATGAATTAATGTTTATAAGACAAGGTTTTATGCATAGCATAGAGGATACCAAATAATTATATGCAATAGTTAGTTAGAAACTTTAGTTTATCATTAAAAATAATAATACTAAAAATATGTTGCGCTAATTATATTATTTGTAAGGTAGGCGACACATTTTACTATATGCATCTAGGCTTGGCCTATTTCGGCATATCGATCTACTCTACAAATGGGGATGTTTGGTGAGCGATATGCTGAAATAGGCCAAGCCACGTAAATATAGCGCGCTTTAGCATTGTCTGTCACAGGCTTTACTATTGTCACTATTTGTGTGTCTTTTGTATCTTGCCTTTCTTTGTAGGTACTATTTGTCATATGAGTGACCTTTTATTTATTTATTTATTTATTATTTATTAACGCCCTATCGGGCTTTTACATTGTAAGTTGACAGTATATGTATGTAAGTGTAACATGTACATGGATAAAATAGCTAAATATAATTTACTCATTAGGTAATTAGAAAATAATATGGTAAAGTAAATCAAAGTATGAAAGCAAGACCTTTTTTTAAAGCTAATAAATAATACAAGTTAATAACTAGCAAATAGGTCTAAAATTAGTTGCCTTTTGAAACTCACAAAGTTATTAACACCAAATATATCAAAAAGTTTACAGTATTTGTTTGCAAGGTAATGAATTCTTGGAATTGGTGAATACATAGAGTAGTTAGTATTGAGGTTATTGTTACATTTAAAAGTGTCTTTGCTTCGAGTTTGTCTAGCAGGTACATTCATATAAATTAATTCCAATAATTCAGGGTTGTCAATGAGAGATTTGATAATTTTGAATAAAAATAATATATTAGTTAGAACTCTTCTATCCGATAGTTTGAGAAGTCTGGTTTCGGTACGTAAGTTATTATAATTTATAATATTTCAATTAATTATACCTATGTAATTTTTATTTGTTAATCTTTATTTAGATATATGCAAAATAATGTATTCTATGTCTGAGTAGATTTTTGTAATTGTATGACATATTTGTTTATTAACAAATAACCGACACACTTAAATTAAAATCAACACTAAAAACATTTCTTTTAAACAAATGCACTACACATTGAATGAATACCTTACATGAATTAAATACCTCTGTTTTTTATTTTTTATTTACTGTTATTTATTTTTATTTATTTGTTAACATGTAATTGTTGGGTTATGTGATATAATGTGTATTTGTTGGGTTAGCTGGAAGAAATGGGATGTAACCCATAAGTTATACCCTTTGTACTCTTTTTGTGCAATAAATATTTTTTTGAATTTTGAATTTCGATTGTTCTCACGTAAGTGAGATCATTTGTAAAATCAAGTATACATAAATAAACTTCTATGTATTTGGTTATTATTATAAACAATATATTTTACAAAGGCGTTGCTATGAGAACTTAGTATAAGGTGAGTCAATTATCCAAAATGAACGAAAAATCACCATAACATTCTAAGGTGTGAAGTAATTTTAAAAAAATACTGTAATTATCTGTAGGTAGATATATAATGCATTTTTACGAGGGTGTTTGTTATCCGATCGGCGCCAAAGTTCCCGGTAAGAATGTGACATGTTGTCAAAATACGTGTAAAAATAAACGTTTCCTAGTTATTGTTTTACTAAATTTGGTAAATGGGTCTTCCGTCATATCTCTATTGTCTGCAATTGGCGCTTTTACAGCCATACAAATGTGGACATCATAACATATTGAGGATTGAGGTGAATACAGCTAAATCTTTTCTTGGTCCATATTTCACAAAACTGAACTAAATATAAATATAAAAGTACTATAATATTAAATATAATGTTGCCAATGGCTGAACTAGATTATTCCTTATATTTAAAATTCAAAAATTTTGTCTCTCGCATAAACATTCGAATGAATAGACTTGCCCTAACGTGAAATAAATATATTTGCCATAACACAAAATGAATAGACTTGACGTAACATGAAATGAATAGACTTGCCCTAACATGAAATGAATAGACTTGCCCTAAAATGAAATTAATAGACTTGCTCTAACATGAAATGAATAGACTTGCCCTAAAATGAAATTAATAGACTTGCTCTAACATGAAATGAATAGAATTGACCTAACATTAAATGCATAGACTTGACGTTACATGAAATGAATAGACTTGACGTAACATGAAATGAATAGACTTGCCCTAACATGAAATGAATAGACTTACCCTAACGTGAAATAAATATATTTGCCCTAACACAAAATGAATAGACTTGACGTAACATGAAATGAATAGACTTGCCCTAACATGAAATGAATAGACTTGCCCTAAAATGAAATTAATAGACTTGCTCTAACATGAAATGAATAGAATTGACCTAACATTAAAGGCATAGACTTGACGTAACATGAAATGAATAGACTTGCCCTAACATGAAATGAATAGATTTGCCCTAGTAAACTATGACATAAGTCGAGAGTTGTAGATTAACCACCGAAGAGCATACAATGAAATAATCAAACAATGCGCAGAAAAGTAAAGTTTGCATCGCTGTACGTCGTGGGGCTTTTCTGCTAAGGATATGATTTTTTTTCATTCTTCAATATACATTTAAACGAATCGCCTTAATGAGTATCGCTAAAATTGAGTGAGGTGGTTAAATGATAACACATTTGTAAAAGTGTCTGTTAAAAGTTGCGTTACGAATAACCTTACAATAATTTGAAAAAACTCCTACTACCACCACAGTAAGCGGAAAATGTTGCTTGTGTCATACAATGTGAGTTGCCTGTATACCGACAGATTAATTTATTGACAAATTACCGAAAGTGGGTCGGTCACGCCGCCTCCCGCGCTCCGCGCTAGTTGGTTTGTTCCTCTGTCCCTGATTGGCTCGTCAATTAATTTGTATGAATATGGTCTCTCGGCGCTAATTCAAAATCAAGTGGAATGGTGAATATGATGAGTAATGCTGCGTATACATTTGTGAGCCGAAACACGAGGCGAACCTCGAATTATGAGAAAGGAACGAAGCAACCATTATTCGAGGCTCGGCTCGCGTTTCGGCTCACAAATGTGTTCGTGCCATAAGATAAACGATGTGTAGTGTAAAAGAGACAGAGAAGGTATGCACTACGCGATATGTATTGCTGTGTAGTGTATAAGTTGTGTTTAAATTACCTATGGGTAAAAGACACAATAGGTACTAAAGTATCCTTATTGAATATGTCTGGTTCTTCTTTCGTATGGTGGAGGGTCAGAGGGGAACATCTAGATCAGAGAGTGGACTGCATCAATCCAGCCGGGCATTCGTTGACCACATGTTCGTTGATCTGCACCGCACCGCATTCACACATCGCCGACTCTTTAAGGCGTCACTTGTGCATCATGTGGGCACAGCGACTGTGGGAGGGTTACTACCTAACGGACACCCTATCCGCATCGCAGAAAACATCACAAGTCATTATAATATATTATATTATTCCTCGACGATTGTCAATTGTCAACCAAGTTGTAGAATTAGTGTCAAGGTTGACACATTATCGATGCAGCCTGGTTTCGTTAGTAGTAGTAGCGAGAAGTTTCTGTAGCCTCTTGGAAAAACCTACATTACCTACTTGATAAAATATGGTAAACACAGGAAGCTACACATTATATGTATTCTGTTCCAACTTGTCATTTTCTGAACACGGACATTTGTGTAAGATAGACTTGTATCCTTAATTTTTAATGTTTTTACCGAATACCAATCTTACGCGAACCGGTGAGTACAAATTTTTTTCTGAATCACAATGTACAGGATTTTCCAATAAGAGGTGTTATTTTGAATAGCCCGCTATTTCGGTAGATGTTACTTTTGAAACTGTCATTTTTTGACATTTGATAAGTAGAAACTACGTTATTAATAAAAATGAAACAATACACGCTTCAACAACGCATTGAAATTGTTAAAATTCACTTTAGTGAATCAAATGCAAATCATTTTGAGTGATGAGGCCCATTTCCACCTCGGTGGCTTCGTCAACAAGCAAAATTGTCGCATCTGGGGCTCGGAAAACCCAAGAGTTATTGTTGAAAAGCCTCTCTATCCTCAACGTGTGACTGTTTGGTGCGGTTTATGGTCCTGCGGAGTCATTGGACCTTACTTTTTTGAAAATGAGGCTGGAGCAACAGTTACGGTGAATGGATTGCGCTATCGAGAGATGATTAATGATTTTTTATAGCCGGAATTGGATGGTATTCATCTGGAGAACGTTTACTTTCAACAAGACGGCGCTACGTGGAAAACCCGTAAAAATAGTTTTTTTTTAAATTTATTATCTAGAAATGACTTTTTTCATATGATAAGAGTTGTTATAGAAATTTGAAACCGAAGAGCTCTGAAACATTCATGATATTAGAGATTTTCTTGTCTCAACCAAAAACATTTATTTTGATTTATAGTAGCTGAAAAGCAGAATAACAGAAAAGCGACAAGGGTGTGTATGACGCGATGAATTTGAATGAAGCTAGGAGTGTGTGTGCCGAAACAGATTTGTGTATCAGTCTATCCTATCTGCCTATCCCTTCGGGGAAACGACATACTAAGAGACTGAAGGTAGTGAGTGGTAGATATTCTCAGTAGACGGTCCTGTGTTCCTCGAGCGTCCCCGACTTCTTCTATAATTTAAACCACTCTCTAAAAACTCTTGGCACTAATAAGAACAAACTTTCAGCGATATCGATCGACCACTTATTGAGATTTCGAGCACAAACATAGGCAGGCTTAAATTATATACGTATATATATGACGATTACAATAAATAATAAATTGACAGGTTTTCTAACAAACTGTCGAATATATTATTAGGATGTCGGGAACACGTGTTCATAAAAATTCAAAATATTTTAACATTTCGTCATTATATTTATCAGAAAAAGAACACCTGCATGAACGCGTGTTCCGATATATTCTGAATGGTCTAATATTTTTATACCAAAATGTAATACCAAACAAATGCAAAATAACCATACCTATTTAGAAATAAAGTATTTCAACAACCTTCCGATTGAAATAAAGAAATTAAAGGATATTAACATACTTAAACTAAAACTGAAGTTACACTTTCAGAAATAATTAACCAAATAATTGCCTGTTTTTCCCTTTATTGATATTTATTATCTATACTCATCTCCACTGTATTTAGATGTTCCTAATTACTCAATAATTAGTATGTAACAGAATACTATAAATGTACAACTACACATATAGATAATCCAGAAGTTTCAATTGTTCCTATTATATAAATACTTACCTATAGCATAATGGTATTTTATTTTCCTTATAATTAGTGTAACTCGCTCACCAAGCACAAGAGCCAGTTTTTTCATTGGTGAGATTGCGAATATAAATATATTTTGTAGCCAAATGTACTTTTATAACATCACTGTACCCACTTATATATATTAAATTTTTTTTAAATATTTGGAAATTATGTAAATTACGTTTTTAACAGGATTTCAATAAATCAGCCTTACTCATTTTTCTCCGTGTAGACTTCTTGCCTGGACCACTTGACAATGTGTAGGTACACTGCCCAGGGTCCAGTCAAGGAGGTACACCTTGCATCAGCAAGCAGAGAATTCGAGGTGGCCGGACATATCAGATCCTCGTTTGCAATAATATATTCAATGAATATTACATTTTGGATACTTGAATACTGAATGTTACTAAACTGTCCGAAGACATAAAGCTATTTCACACAGGGGCAGTGTTATCAGTCATGGGTTTCTGGAAACCATTGGATCAAGGTTTTAAAATTCCGGATACCTGTGGCTAAATGGTCATAATATTTTATGGCTTTAAAAATTTAATTTTAATTTTACCATCTCTCCCTACATAAAAAGTTCTTTCTTATAGTAGGTACCGAATTAAATAAAAGCGGAATTCACTCTAATAACGGAGGTTTGCTCGACGCTCACATTTGAATTATTTCTGATGAACGTATTACTAAAATCTTAAATGTATCTAGAGGGATCCCTATGGATGTGAGATATTTATATGTAAGATTAATAAAAATAGGACCTTATCATTAAAATATTTTAAGTAAAAGGGTTTGAAAACTTTATAAAACGTTTTTCAGCTATAAAATTATTGGTAAGCACCAGATTTTATTTTTTTAGACGATGAATTAATAACTTCCCGAGGGATACTTCAAGAAACATTTGAGATTTTTGTAATACGTTCATCAGAAATAATTAAAATAAACCCCACGGAAAGATCGATTTCTTAGGACTGCTAGGGTAAAGTCAATCGTAAGTCCGTCCATTACGCCGAGTCGCGTGCCGAATATTGTTTTTACACGACTTGTACATCACTTATGTTTACATCACTTATGTTGTTAAGATTCCCACTTTATTTTAGAGATTTGATAGGACAAATTCAACCGCAGGTCTGTCCAATACACCAGGGCCGCGCGTCGCATATTTGTGTGCACGGCTGCTTCACTTACGTCGTTATGATTCTGGCTTTAGTTTAGGTATTGTGTCGTCTTAAGGCCCCGTAGTAAGCGTTCAAAGTTGTTTTTAAAGGGAGATATGTAAGTATGAATGTTAAAGGACGCGCGTTAATATTAAAAAAACGATAACAAATAAGCGAAAATGGTGAAAATGTTTAATAAAACACGATTCGTTTGAAATAGAGCAAAAATCTCTCGACAAATGATTTTGTTGCATTTAAAGATACACTCTGATTTTTTCATGTATATAACATGAATAACAGAACAAAATGTGTTTTTAATAATTTAAGAGTTTATTTGAGTTAATTTAGAGTTTAATTTGCGTATTTTTTCCTATCGAGAGAATTTCATATAATTATCTAAAAAAATAACATATATTTTTTTGGAAGTTAAAAACTTAAAGAGTTAAGGCGATGCACTACGTCGTGTAATATTTTATGTATTGTAAATTGAGCCGCTATCAATAACAACCCTTACGTAGATGGTGATAAGGTTTAAATTCCCGCTTAATGATCCGCATTTGAAAAAAAATGATCCGCCTGTTTTGATTTATGCAAGAAAAAAACATGGCCAAAAAGTGCCTTTTATTTTATTTTGTGGATGTTCAGGCTTAAATATTTAATTTTTTTTCGATCATTTTATAAATAACTTAATTTGCCACATTATACAATAAAATCATATTCGAAAATGGGTTCGTAAGTAGGAGATTTTGAATTTTAAAGCAGTTTTCAAAGGCCTTTACATTATTTTTATCTGGGTTTATCAAAAGACTTATCTAAAAAATACTCGATTATTTCAAAGGCCAAGATGTATTCTAGGCGACCAAATGTTCAAACCAAAAACACATGATTTTGGATTACTACGTATGGCATCGCCCGAGAAACTTATTATAAATAGGTAGAGATTGGGCGTGCGGGGGCATGAAATTGTGCATGATGCACCGCGTCGTGTAACATTTGGAATCGGGCCGCTAACAATAATACTCCTTATATGTAGATGGCAAAGGTTTAAATTCCCGCTCCACGTTTTGATTTATGCAAGAAAAGTTCCGGCACAAATATTTTTATGTTCAATGATCATTTTATACAGTAAAACCATTACCAAAGATGGGTTCGTAAGTAGGAAATTTTTAACTTCAAAGCAATTCTCATAGGCCTGATACTTTACTTTTTTCTTGGCTATAAAGACTTCTCGATTATTTCGAAGGCCAAGATGTATTCTACTCGCAAAACTCGATAAAACCATCTACAATAATTCTAAGCGAACAAACTTTCAAATCAAAAACACATAATTTTGTATTATACTATGTAACATTCTTATTGTGATCAAATACCAAAAATTTTGTTCAAAATATTTAAAACACAAGAGTTCACGAGGTTATCGACATTGAAATTGAAACAACTCGAAAGAATTAACAAAAAAGTGACCTCACTCTAAATTCTTCCGTTCATAAATATTATTATCATTACTATTAATCGAATGACTATGCAACTTATTTGCCAATCAGTCAATTAAGTACTAGATATAATAATATATGTATATACTTAAATACATCGTGTCCGAAAATTACAGTAGACAAATTAATTGCATTACATGTGATTTATTCCAATGACATTACAATAGTAATAGACACGTTACTGTCTTACATAATTAAACAAAATTGTTGCGAGTAACAAACACTCTTATGT
Source organism: Hesperophylax consimilis (assembly GCF_061612785.1). Taxonomy (NCBI): domain Eukaryota; kingdom Metazoa; phylum Arthropoda; class Insecta; order Trichoptera; family Limnephilidae; genus Hesperophylax; species Hesperophylax consimilis. The sequence goes on along the minus strand of NC_142861.1, from coordinate 8,831,460 downwards.
TTTATTTCTAGTATATTCTTAATTCAAACCTTGTTCATATACGACAAAGATGAGTTATCAAGTTTTGAACCAAATAGATTTAGGACCGGGCAGCGTTTGTGTACTTAAAAGTTGCGGCGAATATTACATTCTACATCACGGGTTAGACTGAGATGACAAGATACACTTATTCGCTTACACTGAGCGAATGCGGAACGCTGTATGAGACGACCTACTGACAGTAATTTGTCGTTCTTATATTTATGTAGCGCTACGTTCAATATCTCACTTTATATTATTTAGAAATTTACAAGTTTTGTAAATAGTTGTATTTATTAAAATATTAAGTGATTTGTGAGTACATATTTGTACTCACAGTGAGTACATGAAATTTGACGCCAATTATTTTTGCACTCTCAAATCACAGGAAGGTAGTTTAAAAAAAAGAACCTAAACCAATGTTTTTATGCCAGGGTAGCTGGTGGGACCAACGAACTTATGTGTGATACTAAACGCAAGAAATTTCAAGTACGTCCAATGGACCTAGTTTAATGAAACCTCGAGCATTTTCTTATGTATCTATCTTCACTTTTTAATTAATCTAAGATTGTTCTTTCAAAAGTTGGTCGAAGTTCGTATTCCTGTGACGTCCTCAACATCGCGGGGAATTCGATTTCCATTGAAATTCATAAACTTATCTTCTTCTTCTGTTGCTCCTTACTGACTCCTCGGTGACTATATTCAACAACTCTTAAGCTGAACTGCACTCGCACCAATCACGTAGATTAAGGACGGGTTGTTTCGGAGAATTTGAACAATTATTCAAATTTCAAAGTTAATTTTCCAGTTCTGTGAAAGATTTTTTCAAGTTCTGTTATTATTTCAGTTCTGTCATACAACTAGCCTATGATGATATAATAACAGAACTTGAATAAGACTTTCACAGAACCCAGAAATGAACGTTGAAATTTGATGAATTGTTCAAATTCTCCGAAACAACCCGTCCTAGAATCCGTTATGCGTGGCGTCTTCCTTTTCCAAATATTCTAATTTTGCTTTTATTTTATTGATAACGGATCGATTATTCGAAGAATTTCAAGTGCCTTCATTTAAAGATCTTTATACTAAAAATGCATTAATCCAAATCATAAAAGAAAAAGACAAGTATCAATTTCTAACTGAAAACCGTACTCGACTTAAATATATTTTTCCATGCCCAAAATTAAACACTCCCTTTGCACAAAATTATTACACTTACCGGGCAAGATTTTTTTTCAATCGACTACCTGAAGAAATTAGAAACATTAATGATAACATCCAAATAATAAACAACGTGAAAAAATATTTTAAAGACAAACTTACAAAAAATAAAAATGTTTCCAATTGAATTAATCTTAAGAATAACTCATCTCAATTAGTTTCCTTAAGTAACATTCCATTCTTCAAATAAGTTTAAAATCATTTTGTTTTTAATTACTTACATACTGTAATAAAACAATGTACACTCCATTTCCAGCCACAAGCTAATGCTTCTATGGAAGAGGGGTCTTGAAATATTTGATCATATATTGTAACAAATAAACAAAAATGTACTTAGGTATATAACGCGTATATATTATTGTAACAACTCCTCGTTTCAACTAAATTACAATAAGAAACAATTATTAATGTCGAAGGATAGACAAAACAATGCATTTGTTGTAATTTCATTCAAATTAATATATGCGTATGTAATTTGCCGCTTAAGGCGATGCACTACGTCGTGTAATATTTTAAATTGAGCCGCTATCAATAACAACCCTTACGTAGATGGCGATAAGGTTTAAATTCCCGCTTAACACCATCCGCCTGTTTTGATTTATGCAAGAAAAAAACATGGCTAAAAAGTGCCTTTTATTTTATTTTGTGGATGTTCAAGCATAAATATTTTTTTTCTATCATTTTATAAATAACTTAATTTGCCACATTGTACAATAAAATCATAACCGAAAATGGGTTCGTAAGTAGGAGATTTTGAACTTTAAAGCAGTTTTCATAGGCCTTTACTTTGTTTTTTTTTCTGGGCTTATAAAAAGACTTATTTAAAAAATACTCGATTATTTCAAAGGCCAAGATGTATTTTACTCGCAGTATTTAATTAAAGCATCTGAAAAATTTCTAGGCGTCCAAATTTTCAAACCAAAAACACATGATTTTGCATTACTACGTATGACATCGCCTTAAGTTGCCACCATGTTGTATTTTGATTTATTTTTTTCTGAATGACAGTAGACAATGCTGCTAACCGTATCATCGTCCATCATACTACCAAGATTAAACATGGCGTCAATTTCAACGACAAAAATTCCATTTATAAATGTTTTTACCAAATATTAATTAAAAAGCATATTTTTCCATCTCCTCCGGCGTAAATATTTGTATCTTGTTTGTAGTTGATATCTTCTGTGTTTTAGTAAAACCCTTCAAGTCACATTCTTAGGAATGTTACTTTTCAGTGGTTTTATATTATAGAATATATAAAACCATTGAAAATAGAGTGTTTATATATACCTTTATTGTATAGATGTTACCTTTACAAGGTAAAACATGCTTTTTTTGAAAAAAATAGCCCTATCTGTTGGACGAACATGCTATTTTTGAAAAGCAGGGCCACCCGTTTGAAATAAAAGCAACACACGCTATTGTTTCTCTATCTGCACAGACAGAATGTGCCGCAGCAACGCGTGGTGGGGTACAGCTAGTACTAATATAATTGTAACATTTAACATCAAAATTCTTTATTACATACTTCATTTAGTTTTAAGAAAGATTGGTAGAACAGCTGGGGACAGTCCAGGACAGCTTTTGGAGAACTTTAATTTTGGAAAATTATATGTATTGCTTACTTGAGACACCATCATTTCAAGTCGTGATAAAACAGACTTCGAATATCCGGACACCTTTTAAAACACACTATTACAACTTTCAATAAGTATGTAGTAATCAATGTTGCAACATGGAAGAGTTTTATTACAACATAATGACGGTGGTAATTGAGTACCTACGCGCTATAGCCGGAAGGTACCTGTCATCACTAGCCGGTAACAGGTCTGGTAGGTGATAGGCAATGGCAACCTTGAAATAACCATTATGAAAGTCGAGCCCTCTTCAATGAAAGCATTGCAGTGAAGGTCATAACACTAGCTGATGGGAACTTCAAGCAGGGCTGCCAACTATTACTCTTACTAATATATTATTGATTCAATTGTCATTATGCTACCGTTAAATTCATTCTCTGGGTAGGTTTGTCTGCTTCAGCCCTGGACAAATGGCGCATGAAATCAACGCCTTCAAAAAAAATAAAAAATAATTTATAAGGCCTATGAAACTGCTTCAAAGTTCAAAATTACCTACTTACGAACTAATTTTCGGTTATGGTTTTATTGTATAATGTGGCAAATTAAGTGATTTATAAAATGATCGGAAAAAATTTAAATATTTATGCCTGAACATCCACAAAATAAAATAAAAGGCAATTTTTGGCCATGTTTTTTTCTCGCCTAAATCAAAACAGCTGGATGGTGTTAAGCGGGAATTTAAGCCTTATTGCCATCTACGTAAGGTGTGTTATTGATGGCGGCTCGATTCAAAATATTACACGACGTAGTGCATCGCCTTAATTAATAATTGTGAAAAAACATGAAATATTCAACATAAATATAGTACATAATAATATTATGTAAGTATACTAAGATCAATGGTTTCTATGTTTTGTTTAAAGTGGCCAGGTTTTGGCCACAAGTTTACGGCCGGCCCTGGCATACAAAATCGTGAATACATTAATCTTAAATATGTTGATTCAAATCTAAGATACAACTATGAATGAAGTGTATTATATTATTTGAAGAAAGTATGCACAATTAAAATAATATCATGTTATAGTTTCACATTATCTTGATTTTGATATCGGAGTCATCCGATCTGTTCTTCACATTAGTAAACTGGATTTTAAATTAAATGTCAGAGGTTAAAAACATATATATTTTTTCAAATTCAACTAGTATTAATTATTTGAATTTTAACGTATAAACAATGTTGCGATGATACAGCACTTCAACTTTTACAATTATATATTTTTTAAATAGTGGCACATATAGGTATATATTACGAACAGAGATGTGCAAAATGGGTACCCAAAACCATTTGAAATGCAAAATGGAAATGGGTCAAAACTTTTCCATTTGAAAATGCAAAATGCAAAATGGTTTTTAGAAAAGCATTTCAAATGCAAAATGCAAAATACATATTTTCAAAATGCATTGAAAATTCAAAATGGTTTCTCAGGTCAAACAATCAAAATAATTATAGAATTTTTAAACAATTTTGTCATTTTATAATGGACATCAATGTAGAACAAACATATTACATGATGGTAAATCGGATTATGAAACAACAAAAAATTTGCGCGGGACTAATGTTGCCAACGTAAAAACATAGAAACTGCTATCTAACATTTAATATTACAGCGTCATGGCCCCATGTTCAGTAGGTATTTGAATCAGTATTTTTTGTAATGTTATCACTCAATTGCCAGGTCTCCTACCAGGGAGCAACTTGACAAATGTAAATTATCTCTCATAGCGAGGTTGAGGACCGACTGATATTTGGAACTTATGAAAAAAAGATGAGTGGAGATAGTAGGAAGAATGTTGCAAAAAAGCATTTAAAATGGAAAATGCATTGAGAAAATTATTTAAAATGCAAAATGCAAAATGGTTTTTAGAAAAGCATTTAAAATGCACAATGGAAAATACCCATTTTGCATTTTGCATTTCCATTTGAAATGGATTTATTTGAAATAAAGCACATCTCTGATTACGAATAAGGAATTTCACGACCAAAAGTAGATCAACTCTTAGAAAAAAAATGTATTAACGCGATGTCGGAACACGTGTTTATAAAAATCATTTTATTTTCGCATTTCGTTATTGTACAAGGGTATCCAGGGGTAAAGTGCGCTAACTTCGGGGGGTGATTCTACATTATTTGAGAAGTAAAAAAGAAAAATAACTTATGCGAATCTAATTCTAATTTTTTTAATGTAGTTTTTAGGTAAAAAAGATGCATCTTTTTGTATGGGAAAATAAATATTCTTCTATAGAAAAATATTTTTGAGTGGGGAAATGAACATTGGAATTACAAAAAAGGTATTTTACATTTTTACTTCTACCATCAGTTAGAATCACCGGACATCATGTATTAACAGGACAGGGGCAGGTGTACGAATACGTGTTCCGATATATTCGGAAAGAAATAAGATTTTATTGGGTAACGGCCTGCTGTCCTGTGTTTAACAGTATTTTAATAAATCATCAATATTCATTTTTACTCACAGAAACGTTGGCTACGGAAGGAGGTAGCGTAACACAGCATAATAAGTTAACTATAAATGTAAGGATATTCGTAAATATTGTAAAACTTTTTTGAAATATACAAATAGTCAATCGAATCGTTCAGACTCGGTTCTGAGGTCATTAAGGCGATGCACTACGCCGTGTAATATTTCAAATTGAGCCGCTATCAATAACAACCCTTACGTAGATGGCGATAAGGCCTGTTTTGATTTATGCAAGAAAAAAACATGGCCAAAAAGTGCCTTTTATTTTATTTTGTGGATGTTCAGGCATAAATATTTTTTTTTCGATCATTTTATAAATAACGTAATTTGCCACATTATACAATAAAAATCATAACCGAAAATGGGTTCGTAAGTCGGAGATTTTGAACTTTAAAGCAGTTTTCATAGGCCTTTACATTATTTTTTTCTGGGCTTATCAAAAGACTTATCTAAAAAATACTCGATTATTTCAAAGATGTTATCGCATTTTTTATTCACATTTGTTATCGTACTCGCATTATTTAATTAAAGCATCTGAAACATTTCTAGGCGACCAAATTTTCAAACCAAAAACACATGATTTTGCATTACTATGTATGGCATCGCCTCAATACCGTTCCGAGTGAACTAATTTCTTCGCTTCACAAAAACTGAAAAAACCTTTTAATTTGGAAAAAAATTCAGAATTTTCTATCCTACCATTCAAGATCACAGAATAGTCACAGACCACCACTGGTAGGTAGGTAGTATCACTTGGGTCTGGATTTGAAAAGATTAATTTTAAAATTTGAAATTTTTCTATACCTAAGTACAATTTCGAAAATACCGTACACCATAATATTTTCGTAGAAATCAATCACTTTGGGGTTTGAGATTTGAGAATATATTTTTTATTTAATGAAATGAGTTAGTGATTTCGAGTGAAGTGATTCTGTTTAGTGATTATTATGAAACCATTCAAAAATAAATTATATATTATTAGCGCGAGCCCGTGAAAAATCACGGGATAATCTGAATTCTTCACAAATCAGTTCCAATTTTAAAAATGACGATTATAATTATTTTATGTTAAAATATTAGGTTTTAAGTAGGTCTTTATTGCTTGTCTGAATTCTTCTAACAAACAGTGTTACAATTTTGAAAACTACACATAAATTAAAGTAAATCCGAGTTCTTTGTATCGAACACGGTCATTCAATAAAGATTTGGTCGATAGTGTCTGTAACTTTTCATCATTCCCGAGCATGACCGCAGATCGCCAACGAACAGTTCACACCGACTAACAATTATTAATTTATTCGACGTGAACTGTCATTTGTATGTTAGAACGATGACAATTTATCGACATTATCGATAAATTAGATAGACACCCTATAGTCTTAAGTTAATCTAACCATAGTTACGCACGACAGACACACAACTGAAATTTGTATTTTTGATAATGGTTTACACATTTTTGATTTCAGATGGATATTTTAAATCTAATGACAAAACATTTAAAATGCACACATTTTCTCTGTAAGCATTAATAATTTAAGAAATCACAGGTAAAAAAAAACAATGGAGATAATGCATGAAAGCGTGCTTATTGTAAAACTGCTCGAACTATCAAACAGACTATGAATTACTAATTACACAACAATCAACTCACACTAACATGAAGTTTCTTTACAATCAAGACATCCGCAACCACAAAATTTGGAATAACAATAAAATCCGCATTCCTTTAACACACTATGAAATATGGAATAAAATCTCTTAACTATATTGCCTACACACTCTATAACTCTCTTTCAGATATGTATAAAAACAGCCAGCATTATCCAAAAAATAAAAGTAAGGCTTTAAAAGTACCTATATATTTTTTAAAACCATATAAAAACGAAAATTCGTAATTCTTGTCATGTTGAACTTTGTTTTGTTTCTTTTTCTCTCCTTTTCTATCCCCTGTATTTGTAATCGAGCATAATCTATTTTTACCAACGTATTAGTGGGTAAGTACCTTTTTCTAAATTCCTACCTTGGCTCTGTGCTTATGTGTATATCCCTGTATGTTTCCTTTTTTATTTCTTCTTGTTTGTTCTACTTAACATCCCTTTTTCTATTTGAGTACTGTTTTGTATCTGACACATATAATTATGATATTTTTCAATTTTTATACTCTTTCATATGTGAAACTTATAATTTTGATATCAAAATAAAAATGAAAAATTGTACCTATTAACTCCCATCTATGTATTGTCAGTTCCTCTCGTCCTACAATGAGTTTAGTAACTCATCGAGATTGCTCTAGCAAGAAATAAAAACAATAAAATTAAAATATTGTCAATTGTGAATGTAAAAAAATACGGGGAAAGTGGTATGTAGATTTGCAGTAGTATGGGTCAACGATGTTGACGACACATTTCCATTATTTCTATTATCACTCTGCATATACTAACTAAATTAATCATCAATCTCCAGAAACGTTAATTAATACCATAAAATGAAGTCATTAATCTTCAGTAACATAAAAAGAACCATTGTTTAATTCACGTCTTATTCACTAGTATCTATGCGTTTTCCGATTTCATTATGAAATTAGTATAAAGACTATAATTTATTATGGGACTGAAAAATATATTAATATTTATAAAATACAGTTTCGTCTTCGTTAAAACAGCATGCTGGAACGCACATATTTAATTTATTTACCACCGTTGTTGCTAAAGTCTTATGTTATCTACAGGGTTTTCCAATAAGAGGTGTTATTTTAAATAACCCGCTATTTCGGTAGATGTTACTTTTGAAGCTGTCATTTTTTAACATTTGACAAGTAAAAACTAAGTTATTAATAAAAATGGAACGATAAACGCTTTAACAACGCATTGAAATTATTAAAATTCACTTGAGTGAATCAAATGCAAATCATCTTGAGTGATGAGGCCTATTTCCACCTCGGTGGCTTCGTCAACAATCAAAATTGTTGCATCTGGGGCTCGGAAAACCCAAGAGTTATTGTTAAAAAGCCTCTTTATCTCCAACGTTTGACTGTTTGGTGCGGTTTGTGGTCCAATGGAGTCATTGGACCTTACTTTTTCGAAAATGAGGCTGGAGTAACAGTTACGGTGAATGAATTGCGCTATCGAGAGATGATTAATGATTTTTTATAGCCGGAATTGGATGATATTGATCTGAACAACGTTTAATTTCAACAAGACGGCGCTACGTGCCACACAAGCAACGGAACCATTGACCTTTTACGATTGAATATCAAAATAATACCTCTTATTGGAAAACCTTGTAGTTACCGCGTTTTACCGTAACAACAGCTGTTAGCAATGGACTCTGCCTTAGCGCAAATCACTTTCGCCACCGAACATATTATGTTAAATAAATAAAGAAAAAAAAACATTTCATGTGTATTATTGCACTGTATGGAAACTGATCCAGCAAACTTCCGAATCAAAGTCATTTGATCACAATCAGAGCAGTAAATACTCTCAGTATCGCCCTGTTGTAAGACCACCATTCAGAATCGAAACGTAGCTTGGTTATCAAATTAATTTCCTTCTGCTCCCCACCATCTTCAGCCTCACAACATATTCCTGTTTACACATATGTTAAATACTTATTGTTCTCTAGAGTCACGTCATCGACAAAGAATTGCTGCAACCCACCAAACAAACTAACAAGAAAACCAGCAAACTAAGAAGTTCGTCTGCGCAATTTTTTTATTTGCCGTCTTGCTAAAAAAATGACACCCGGAAAAAGAAAGAATGCTTTATTTGACTAGTCAAAACGCATGCGTTCTCACACTCTAGTAAGCATGCTGAAATAAGGCAGGTGTGAATTTGGTCTTTGAAAAAGTACCTAACTTGCTAAGGAGTAACAATGTATTCATTTAACAATGAAGGATTCAAAAGTAGGTACATAATGTCTTCGTGAATTATGAGTTACGACAGAAAAAAACTTTTTTTCATATGATTACAATTATAATAACTGAAGAATTTTGCGAAACTATAAGCTATTATTTTCAGCAGTAAGTTAAGGCTTAAAATAAGGCTATAGAAATAAGTTTATACCTACCTTACATTAATGCCCCTCCACCAAATTCTTGAAAAAGCATTAAGAAAAATTTAAGATTAAATCGACGATCTAACCTATGCATAAATCGCAAAAAAATTAGAAAGAAACTCTGCTGCGCTAACATATACATTATTATATCGATTATTTTTTTCGACTTTATGTCCGGGTTAAATCTTCCCCACAGGAAAAACTAAACCCTTCCACACACTTCTCCACAAATGATCATCTAGTATCTAGTCAATCCACATTATGCAAGTGCATTATATAAGCATAATAAATACAAAATAATACAAAAAAAACACGTCCAATCACCAGAGATCAAATGGGAAAATAATTCACCGACTCCAGATATTTTCATATCAGAGGGTTCGGCTTGGTAGAACTCCTAACTGGACCTATAAATCCTACTGATCCCTCAGTATATGTATTTAAAAAATCTTTCGTAATCCTACATGTATTTAAAATGACAGATTTTTGCATTTTTATATATAAATTCTTTGATAGATCTAATACGCCTAAATTTTGAATGAGAGAGTTAGGTATAATGCCAGTAGCCGAAATAACAAATGGTAATATTTTTAGTATTAGTCTGAGAATGCCAAATTCTTTTAATCTCATTTCCTAAAACTGTGTATTTTCTTTTTTCAGAAACATATTTTTGAATATTACAGGAATTTAGAATAGCGACATCAATGATATAAGTTTTTTTTTAAATTTTGTCGTCTACAACTATTTTGGGTCTATTATGACTAATCATTCGGTCCGTTAGTATAGTTTTATCGTAATATATTTTATAAAATTAATTTGGTTCGTATTCATAATATGGTACTATATTACGGCAGTCAATCAAGTTATGTTTAAATTACCAAACTTTGGTGAATTATTTTTAAAACTTGATTTTGCCTAAATGTGTACTCGGACGGCGCTAATACAGAACATCCCTATATAAAATGTTGTATAGTTTTCCCTTTCTACATAAATCATCAATTTGATTTGTATCTTTGATAATATGCTTCCTATAATTTTTAGTATTAATGACCCTATCCTGAATGGCAAGCATAAATCCTTCTATTTCTGCGCTCAACTCTCCAATACTCAACCATTTGTTTGACGAAAATTTGTCAACATACGTTTGGTTGAGATAATTAAGTGTTTTGCGTGTAAAATTTTATTTGACCAGGAATCTAATAATTCCTGGTTGGGATTTATAAAAATGTTGGCATTCTCGTCGTATAAATTTAAAGGTGTAATGTTTCTTTTATCTGCCTTGCAAATTATTTTGTGCATTTCTGAGCTATGAGCTTTCCTACGGAAAAAAAAATTGTTAGCATTTCTACTTGATTATGTTTCAAAGAAGTTATTTTGACTATACCTCTACCTCCTAAATTTCTAGGTAAATTAATTCGTTCTATAGCTGAATTTGGATGATGGTAATTAAACTTTGTTAGCGTAGTTCTAATAAATCGTTCTAAGTTATCTAAATCTGTATTGAACCATTTAATTATGCCAAATGAGTACGTTAATAGAGGTATTGCCCAAGTATTTATTGCTTTTACTAATTTTTTAGCAGATAGATTGCATTTTAAAATTTTCCTGATCCTAGTTTGAAATTTAATCCTAATATCATTTTTAATACTAGTATGGTCTAATCTATTTGATTGTGGGTACCTAAATACTTATAAACTTCATCCTTTTTCATACTAGTAATTTATAATATAGTAATTATCGATAATAATAATAATTATTAATAATTATTTATAATATATTAATTATCGAAATTATAGTTATTATTATTACTATATCGATTATTATTATGATTGTATCGATTACTATGTTATATTGATTTACATGAATTGTTTCATATTCTAATTTATGTTCGCATTTTTTAAAATTAAAATAATTACTTTAATGTAGCATGTAACGCAGCAAATTCGTTTTGTTGCAATTTACAGCATTTGTAGATCTTCGATTTGTTCTCAGAATGATTTGGGAAAGGGGCGATAACATCTTATATGTAAATGTTTTTTTTTAAATGAATAATGTTTTCAACACAATTGAACCACAATCAGTGGTTGAAGTAAGGTTTCGAGTGCTCGTTTGCGCAAATGTCAAAATCTGCAGTTTATGGTATAGTAAAACGAGGTTACTTTGCAACTGATGTGGTGACATCGCATTTTTAAAATTAAAAATTATTTCGTAGTTTATTTTTTTTTCTCTTATATAATTTTTAATTATACCAATTTGATGAATCGATTGTATCCAATAACGCTGTCTGATTGGAGAAAACCTGATTCTATAACACAGAGTCATTAACAACTTAATTGACAACCCTGCCATTGTCGCAATTATTAAATTCCATGAACTGAAAAATTATAGTAGTGTTGGTAATGTAATTTTGGTGATTTGTCTTATATGTAGTATTGTTCCAGTTTTTATGTTATTTTATGTTACTGTTATATGTTTCACTAGCATTGTTTCATATTTAGTTTATCAGTATAAAAAACTTTGCGTATAATTTTCGATAGCTCACTAGGTATATATTTTGTTCTTATAATCCATATAAAAGCGCAGCTTGGCGTAAAACCAAATAAATTAAAATCGAGTATATAGTTAACGTAATAACAACCTGGTTATACAAAAAAAAATTATAATAAGTGTTTTATTATCTTTTTTTTTTGAACAAATAGATATAATGACATCCTCACTGGGATCTTCCGTGCTGAGGATTTCATTTACATATTATGTATAATTTAATTATAAGAAAATTAATATTACATCAAAGTTACATATGAATTTAATTATGAACATATATCATCTAGAGTAATTTTTTTTTCTTTAATTAATTTTAAAATAAGTAAGATAGTGTTTTTTGTTATAGTTCAGTTGATTCTGTTTTATTCTGTGTTTGATATCAGTAAATTTTCTATTTCAGATCTCCCTATATTAAGTATCCAGCTTTTTATTTGAGATTTAAATGTTATAATGTTGAGGTTTTTGAGTGAGAGTGGTATTTTACTATAGAGTTTAATACTATGATATAAGATTTTTTGCCCAAGTATTAGTAGTTATTTGTTGGATAAGTTTTTGACCATGAGATCTAGTGTTTCTATTGTACGTGTTTGTTGTTATTTCTTGGGTTTTGAACTTATGAATGTAAACGAGTATAGTTTTAGAATATAGTTGTTTAATTGACATGATGTTAAGATTTGGTGAAGATTTCGTCAGTGCTAGTTCTTACAGGAACTTTCAGTATAATTTTCATTATGGCTTTTTGAGTTTTAATTAGTGTATTTAGTATATTTTTATTTGCACTGCCCCATCCGATAATACCGTATTCTAACAGTGATTGGCAGAGAGCCATGTAGATTTTAATTTTTTAATTTTAATGAGCACATTCCTGATAGTTTTGAAAAATTGATTTAGTTTTTTAATTTTATTATCTAAATAGCTAATGTGATTGGTCCATTTTAAATTTCCATCTATTTTTAGACCTAGATACGTTATATGGCTTAGATACGTTATATGGTGTATGTGTTAGTGTCACCTAGTGTTTTGTGAACACCTCATTAGGAGTATCCGTGCTGCGGTGTTCGCATGTTTATGTAAAGCGATTATGTCGTCATAAGTAAAAACACAGCATCAGCATTGAGATTTTCAAGGAGGATATTGTGGTTTCACACAACAACAATATTGAATACACATTAGGTTAGTAGTAGTTATTCGTTGGCGATATGCAGTAATCATACAACGTAGAAACAATTTAGTGAAAAGAAAAGGATTCTACATAAAGTGTAAAAGATAATAAAACAAAACAAAAGATTAGTAATTAAGTTAGAATTATTCTGCCCTGGTGTGATATTATATTTCATAAAAATTGACTGAACATAGCGAATTCCTGTTTCAACTCGACCATTTGGCATTTGATCAGTCTATAAATTTGTTTGTTACGTTCCGGTTCCGGTTCGAGATGGTGGTTTGGTCGATACTACACTTTTATAGCGCCAGAGTTCGCATGATCGTGGTTACTACTAGAAGGTTTGAAAAAGGGGTAGTCATTGAGATGGTGACCTTTCTTTGGATAAATTGCATAATCAATTATTTGAAATTTTTAAAAATATGCTTTATAATTATGAATGCAGATATTTAAGTACCAGACTACATGCTGTTGAAATGAGATCCATGAGGCGGATATGTGGTTAAACCATGTATGATCGTGAGTGAAATGTGGAGATCCGCAAAGAGTGCAAGGCTGATGTAAGCGTAATGAGTAAGATTGAGAAAGGGACGCTTAGATGGTTTAGGCATGTAGAGCGAATGAGCGAAGAAAGGAGTGTAAGGAGAATATATGATGCGAATGAGAATGGTAGCAGAAGTCGGGAACGCCCGAGGAAGACATGGAACAATCAAGTGAATCAGATACTCGAGTCGGACCATGTCAAGAGTCAGAATAATAGAAGAGTATGTATGAATGTGAATGAGGCGAGGAGTGTGTGTCAAAACCGAGTTGTTTGGCGGCCCGTCCTCTCTGCCTACTCCTGCGGGGAACCGCGTGATGGTTATTTAGTTAGTTACTTTTAATCTTATGATTTCTTATGAGTAATTTTAGTTTTGATTTATAAAATAAGAGAAAATTATAAGCATACTTTTTATTAGTATAGGGTTTTCCAATAAGAGGTGTTATTTTGATATTCAATCGTAAAAGATCAATGGTTTCGTTGCTTGTGTGGCACGTAGCGCCATCTTGTTGAAAGTAAACGTTGTCAAAATCAATACCATCCAATTCCGGCCATTAAAATTATTAATCATCTGTCGATAGCGCTATCCATTCACCGTAACTGTTGCTCCAGCCTCATTTTCTAAAAAGTAAGGTCCAATGACTCCGCCGGACCATAAACCGCACCAAACAGTCACACGTTGAAAATAGAGAGGCTTTTCAACAATAACTTTTGGGTTTTCCGAGCCCCAGATGCGACAATTTTGCTTGTTGACGAAGCCACCGAGGTGAAAATGGGCCTCATCATTCAAGATGATTTGCATTTGATTCAATAAAGTGAATTTTAATGATTTCAGTGCGTTGTTGAAGCGTGTATCGTTGCATTTTTATTAATGGCCATAGTTTCTACTTGTCAAATGTCAAAAAATGACAGCTTCAAAAGTAACATCTACTGAAATAGCGGGCTTTTCAAAATAACACCTCTTATTGGAAAACCTTATATTTAATTGTTCCCTTGAGAAGATAGGCTGTTTATTAAAATTATCAAGAAGGTAAATCTGTTAGCGTCATTTTAAAGTATTTAAGATGAGACAATACCATAAAGTAAAGCCAGAATCTTAACAACCTAAGTCAAGTAACCGTGCATAAAAATATGCGACGCGCTAACCTGGTGTATTGGAGAGGCCTGCGGTTGAATTTGCCCTACCAAATCTCTTAAATAATTTATGAATCTTAACGGTAAAAGTGATAAAGTCAAGTGAGTGAAAAGACGTAATAGACAGACCTACGGTCAACTCTGCCGTAGCAAGAAAATCTGTAAGGTTTATTTTAATTATTTATGATCAACGTATTACTAAAATCTCAAACGTTTCTAGAGGGATCTCTCGAGAAGTTGCTAATTCATCTCCTAGAAAAATAAAATTGGGTACTTACTACCAGTTTTATAGTTGAAAAACGTTTTATAAATTTTTCAAACCATTTTAAATCAATTATTTTCATTATAAGGTCCAGTATTTATATACAGGGTGTCCGGAAACTCGTAGTACAAGCGGGAAACTGGTGAATCTACATCACATTTGGAGTCGATTTTGTAGTATATTTTTTTTTGATTTGAGCTTTCGTTATCGAGTAAATCGAGTTAGAAGTTGATTTTTTTTTTTTTTTTAATCAAATTCTTATAAATTATTACTGAAGATCAAAGTACCCAACTAATTAAAACTATTTGAAAGTAAAGCAAATGAAGAAACTCGGATTTGAAGCATTATTTTGAAATCACCCTTCATTTAATCCGGTGTAATCATAAAATATTTCTGCTCTGCAGGGTTAAAACATTTGTTGTTCAACCCTAAACACCAGAAAAAACTTTAACCCTAAAATAGCCGAAATATATATTTTTTGGTTTTTTTTTTTTTTTTGTGAAAATGCTCAAATCAAAAAACTTTATGTTTTTTTGGGTTCCCCATGTGGTGTATATTCTCCAGTTTCCCGCTTGTACTACGAGTTTCCGGACACCGTGTATTTTAAATACAAATAACTTACATTCGTAAAGATCCCTCTAGAAACATTTGAGATTTTAGTAATACGTTCATCACAAATAATTAAAATGTGAGCATCGAGCAAACCCGCGTTATTAGAGTCGCCTAAGTAAACTGTATTCTTTATACCATTTAACCATAGAATTGTAGATATTAGATGATATTCTGTATTTTGATATCTCCCTGGTAAAGACGCAACTGTCAGTAAAACACGAATATGTTAGTAGGATGTTGGAACGCGTGTTCAATAAAATTTTAATATTGTCGCTTTTCGTCATTATATAGATCAGATGCATGAACACGTGTTCCGATATGGACTAATATTTTATTAGAAAATGGATTGCAATCATGTTTATAACAGGACTCTAATAAATCAGCCATACTCATTTTTAGTGCAGACACAAAGCCGAAAATTTTAAATTATTATGTTATTTATGAATTTTTGTAAAAGTTATGCAAAATACCCCCGTTTTTCCTGCGTCCCTGCGTCGTAAGTTATGTACGTTTACTTACGAATCTCAACTAACAAGCCTGGACACGGTAGGTAGGTACTTATATGCGAATTTACTGATTCTCAACACCTGCGAACTGCGAATCAATCAGTTGAAAGATTTGCGTATTCAAGGGGATAATCTGATCTGCAGATTATATTGAATTATTCTCTCATTGTCGCTGTTTGCCCTTCGTTTATGTTTACGGTTGTTGTGGTGACATACAATATCGTAACAATGCTGAAATTTGGCATGCATAATCAACATACATACATTAATTGAGGTGAGTGTTGATGCCAACTCCAGAAGTTATATGTATGGCAGTGAAGCGTGAAACTGGAAGAGGAAGGATAAAAGAAGACTGAATCCTGCAGATATGAAATCCCTAAGGCGTATGTGTGGTAAAACTTAATGTGAAACCACACAAGAGTCCCGTCTGGAGCCAGTGAGACTATGGCATCTCCAATTGGGGTGTGTTCTGGGGCTGAATATAATAGGGAGGTGAAGTTGATGGTGAAAAAGAAGGTGGAGAAGTACCTGGCTATTCACATCTGGTCACCAAACCCGGAAAAAGTCATTTGAAGCTGCTTTTCAATTCTTAATGGTGGTCTTACATCAGGGAGATACTGAGATTATCTTCTACTCCGAAACGAAATAACAAACAAAATCAAATAAAATTTACATGCGCACACCGGGACTTGAACCCTAGACTTCCTGCAACCACGAAGGACCCTCAAGATGGCCGTCAAACCGCTTAGTTGGTTTGGGCATGAAAAGCGGTTTAACGAATAGAGTAAGAGAAATATATGACCGGGAAGTTAATGGAATAAGAAGTCGGGCACGCCAAGACATAGCAAGATAAAAGTACGGTTCGTTTCTTCTTTAAAAAAATATTTTCTATCCCCAACTGCGTTTGGTCCCGAGGTCCAGGAAAGGAAGACGGGAGAAAAGAATCCTTTGGATCGGGGAAAAAACGCTGCATCAGATTTGTTGCTGCAAACCATTTCTTATCAATGTAAGAAAGGATGTATCAAGGTCTGGGTATACCTAAAGAACATAGGTCCTGAAGGAAGTTTTTTTTCCTCCTGGTTCCCTGTGTGGAGCTAATGGAGCTAAGCTGCAACTTCCCTCAGGGCCTATGACATCTGTGGGGATACTGTGTAGAGGGTTTTTTTAGGGAAAGGAAGGAGAGAAAATTCTGGGAAGGAAAAAGTTATGAGGGGTGGGTAGAAATCTAAGGGATTAATGTGTCCAGGAGTGACGGACGTATGAATCCATCCCTCCCACTGCAGTGCAAGGCTATAGGTCGAGAGATAGTCCGGATGGAGGGGGCAAAAGGACTTCCTCAACCAGTCTCTCCCGATCCGCCCCGCACGCAGTAGGTGGGCAGACATAGCCGCCGCCAAGACCTAGACAAACCTCACCCCATGAACCCGGGCACCCCTGCTAAGTCAACAAACGTAGCGAACCACTTTAGGTGACCTATGGCAGGGGTGTCAAACTCACCTCCAAAATTGAAAAAATATATATATGTTTATATCCTACAGCTGTAGAAAGACTAGATTGCATGGCTTTCTTGATTGTTTGGTGCATTTTTTTTTAATATATATACATTTTATATTTTTTAACATTTTACAAGAATATGTATATTTATAAAGATGTATAAGAGATTTTGATTATATTTGTAGTCCTCCTCACTATGAGATACTGTGTTGAGGGGGACTAGGTTTTGGAAGTTTTTCAGCGACTTCTATGATTCAACTTTATGTTTTGGGTAAGGATTTCCATAAACTTCTACGACGATGTTTTAAGTATGCTAGTAAGTTCTTTATCCGGTAGTTCCTTAAGCCAAGATTTAATGTCCTTAATGAGGTTATTTTTTGGTTTTGAATTGTTTGATACTTAGTGGAAGTTTGTTATATACCTTAACTGCTAAAAATTCAGAGCTTCTTTATCCAAAGGTAGAGTTACACTTTGGTATATTTAGTATCTGTGTTTGTTTGGCTCTGGTTTTATGAGTATGTAAGGTGTTTGCCTGTAAATTATTTTTGAGGTGATGTACCAGAATGTTTTTGGCATAGATTTTCTGTATATTTGGAACGTCAAATTGTTTAAAAATTTCTGTTGTTGACCTCCTTATGGGAACTTTTTTATGGTCTTTATGATGCAATTCTGAGTTACCTTCAGTTGTTTAACGTGTTTTGATGCTGCTGAGCCCCATCCTATTATTCCATATTCCAATTTAGAGTGGCTTTGATTAGATTGCATCGTTTGTAAGAATTGCTTTGAATAAGTAAGCATGAAAGTTCCTGAGATTATTTCACACGATGGTGACATTGAAGATGCAGTTTTAATAATCTTGATTAGGTATTGATGGATGGATGACATGATTACCCAAGATAACGAAGACATTGAACAATTTACCTCTGTTATAGAAAATGATGAAACTGACATCAAAGCGATATAATATCAAAAGATCAAAGTTCTAATTTTAATGCTAATATTTTTTCTGATTTATATAGCGCCGTTTGCGTGAAAAATACCTTAAGGGCGCTGTACAAATATATGTATTGAGTAATAAAAATGGCCTGTTTAGGATTTTAGGATTAATAATAAATAACAAGTGACTTATATCTAGTAACATACGACTGACTTAAAACTAGTGACTTATATCTAACACTAAAACTAGTGACTTACATCTAAGACTTATATCTAGTGACTTATATCTAGTGACATATCTAGTTACTTATTTATTTATTTAACGCCCATAGGGCTTTTAGATGACTGATAATTTTTAAACATAAGTAGAAATAATTATATTACAATTTATAAAAAATACAACAGGTAAAATTAAAAACACAGTGTTCAAATAGATTTAGTAATAAATAAATCAAAATTAACTTTTGTAAGGTAAAATGTACTTGGCCACTAGACTGTAATCACTTATTCGTGATTGGTGTGATTGAAAATGATAATAAATATTTTGATATGTTTATTTTTGTTTTACTTGACCGGCTATCCTGCTGCTCTATAATAATATATATTTTTAAACCGTGTGTCACAAGCGTGAAAGATACCTACTCTGAGTATCGTATTGATGAAAGTTCACCATTCAGAGAAGAAACGTTGCTTTAAATGATTTTAGTTGTGTTTGGTGTTATTCCGTATCTTAAAGTTTCTAAAGTATATTTTTGGCATATATTTGTTATACGTCAAATTGTTGGTACGTCAAATTGAATTGAAAATTTCAGTCAAATTCTTATGCGTACTTTCAGTATGGTCTTAATAATTCATTTTTGAATTGTATTCAGGTTATGTAAAGGGTTTTCCAATAAGAGGTGTTATTTTGAATAACCCGCTATTTCTGTAGATGTTACTTTTGAAGCTGTCATTTTTTTGACATTTGACAAGTAGAAACTACGCCATTAATAAAAATGGAACGATATACGCTTCGACAACGCATTGAAATTATTAAAATTCACTTGAGTGAAACAAATGCAAATCATCTTGAGTTATGAGGCCCATTTCCACCTCGGTGGCTTCGTCAACAAGCAAAATTGTCGCATTCGGGGTTCGGAAAACCCAAGAATTATTGTTTAAAAGCCTCTCTATCTTCAACGTGTGACTGTTTCGTGTGGTTGATGGTCTGGCGGAGACATTGGACCTTACTTTTTCGAAAATGAGGCTGGAGCAACAGTTACGGTGAATGGATTGCGCTATCGAGAGATGATTAATGATTTTTTTTGTGGCCGGAATATTGGATGGTATTGGTTTGGACAACGTCTACTTTCAACAAGACGGGGCTACGTGCCACACAAGCAACGAAACCATTGATCTTTTACGATTGAATATCACAATAACACCTCTTATTGGAAAACCCTGTATATACTTGGATACAGCAGATCCCCATTCATAATACCATATTGGTTTCGAGAATTTTTCATATAATTTTTTAACCACATTTCTGAGATTTTTAACGAAATTTAAAAGGCTACAGCTTATTACAGATTACATATTAATCATAAATCATACTTGGTTTTATAAAATTGACAAAAAGGTCGGTGTAAACATCGTGTAAAACGCCCATTAGAATCTCCCAACATTTGTCCTGCTGATGCATGGAGTGTCATCTTCTTCCTTTCTTCCGTGGAGACGAGACCAAAGCTTCTAGCCCCCCCTCCCCTCCCCCTCCCCATCTCATCCAGTTGATATAAATACGGGGACCCCACCGCGCCATCTTCAGTTGCTGTTCCGACACGGCCCGTGAAACTTGTGCTCAGTATATCGATTTTTATCAGATTTCATTCAAAGGTAAGCCCTAATATATACTAAAAATACATTTATAATATAAATCCTATGTTGTATAAACGACGAACAAATAGTGTAAACGACGAACAAATAGTGTAAACGTAGTACTTACCTAATAAATATATCTTACATCGGTGGAAAATAAATCTTTTAATACAATTAATTCGGCAACCGTTCACAAATATTACAAAAAAAATCTTTGATAAAATAAATTATTAATGTTATATTGAGGGTTTCTTTGCCATCTTGTTAGCTTGTCCATGGGATAACGTATATTTTGGATTTACTATTAAGAACCTATAAATTGAGGCCATATATCGGATAACTTTAAGTTTTTTCTAACTATTGCAAGTGTTTAGTTGTTTGTTTATTAATGTGCATTATCCCTTGGATAAACTATCGAGAGGATGGTGAATCGTACAATATACTATATTAAAACTAAATAAATAAATTTATGTAAAACCTTTTTTTTACTATCGGTCAGTCTGTTAATTTGTGTTTAAATTAATTTTGTTTAAAAACGTGTGATTTAGAATATGTTTATTAAGGACAAGTTATTTCTGACTATTTACAGAATTCATTGAATTTCAACGCTCATTTTCGGGTTCTGTTATTATATCATTATAGGTTAGTTGCTTGACAGAACTGAAATAATTTTATTTATTTATTTATAATAACATAACTTAAAAAAATCTTTCACAGAACTTGAAAATTAACTTTAAATTTTAAGAATTTTTCAAATTCTCTGTTATAACTGAAAACAACCCGTCATAAATAATGTTTCTTTCTTCCATTTGAAATTATTTAAGCTGATACTTTTTCTAAAACGCATCAAAAGACTTGGGTTGTTTCGAAGAATTTTTTTGGTCGCATATTAATTACTGTAAGCATGTACGGTCATACTTGATATGTATATTATACTTTGATTTACTTTACCATTTATTTATTTATTTACTTTTCCATTTACTTTACTATTATTTAAATTCAATATTAATTACGGCGTTGGTATTTTGCCATTACTTATTTGTTTTTTTCTCTATAGATACAACAGACATTTTTTTTCTTTTTTTAAACATTTGTTTTATAATACTTATCAGTATATTACATAAATTTATTTTCTAATTGCCTTATGAGTACATTATATTTAGCTATTTTATCCATGTATTATGTTACACTTACATACATATACTGTCAATTTACCATGTAAAAGCCCGATAATGCGTTAATAATAAAATAAATAATTTGAACAACTCATCAAACTTCATCGTTCATTTAGGGTTCTATGAAAGTTGTTCTGTTATTATATCATTGTAGGCTTATTGCTTGACAAAACTGAAATAACAACAGAATTTGAAAAAATCTTTCACGGAACTTGAAAATTAACTTTGAAATCTGAAGAATGGTTCAAATTCTCCGAAACAACCCGTCCTTATCATTTTAAGTGCAAAGAAGTTGTTCTTCGTGTTGACAACAAATAAATAGCGCCACTTAAGTACATAACTTAAGATTTCTATTTAAACATAGGTCAATTCACTCAACTAACGCAAAGAAACCTAACCAACGGAGATAGATAGTCATATTTTCTACTCGGAGCATGGGAAATTCGTGAGTGAAACGCTGGAACTTTTTGCCATGGAAAGATAAAGTACTCAATTTAATAATTGCCGCATTATTCCCATCATGTTTTACTAACCTTGCCATTGCATTGAATTTCATCTCGCGTAAGTGGAAAACATCAAGTGAGTATATTTAAGCGAATCTAAAATCGATGTGAATCTGTTTTAAAGAGGAGAGACTCTAAAACTCTAAAAGAGAAAATCTACACAAATGAATTTGACTATCACATTAATTCAGTACAATATATTTGTGTAGGTAGTGTGTATATTTTTTGTTCTAAATCGATTAATTTGAAAAAAGAACAACTTTAGTTTGAAATACGAACTGCATTTTAAAAAGAACAACACTAATTCGAAATACAAACTACATTTTAACAAGAACTACTGTAGTTCGAAATACGAACTACATTTTAAAAAGAACAACCATAGTTCGAAACACGAACTACGAGTATATATTAAAATATATTTGTATATTTTTGAAATAGTTTGAATTAATTTCAAATATTTATTTTGAAGCCGATGAGGTATAAAGTTTTCATAAACCACTACTTCCAAACTTATAAATAATAGAAACAAAGGAGATGGGCCATAAATATCTCCAACATGGTTTACCCACTGTATACGCATATTTTCCTACACCAACTTTCATTAACTCCACCGCTTTGATAGTCTGTGCTGTTTGGTCGTAGAATTGGTTCGATGCCATATAATCTCGATTTGATTCAGCTATCTTTGTCCAAACAACTGATGAATGTTAACACAATTTAAATTTTATTTTTCTTAACATATTAATAGTTCAAAGAGGTTGTATATTGTCATCCACGCTCACCTGTGTTGTGGAGGACTTTTTTCAGACTAAGTAATTTTATTTCAATTATTTATTCACTATTAACGCTCTTTTTGGGGGTATTTACGAATAGTAAATTTATACAGTACATATTTATCATACATAACTAAACTGCATCAATAACAATATTTTGTATTTTTTAAGTAAATTGAAGATGTCAACTGACTCGGTATAGTTATTTCCCTCCTTTAGTATTCTTGACAGTGAGGAATACACATCGTTCCATTTTTATTAATGGCGTAGTTTCTACTTGTCAAATGTCAAAAAATGACAACTTCAAAAGTAACATCTACCGAAATAGCGGGCTATTCAAAATAACACCTCTTATTGGAAAACCCTATATGTGTGTGTATATATATGCGCATTGAACAGTCTATATTATTGACATTATTCTACTTTTAAATTTATACTTTTTAATATATCAATCGGGTATTCAAATGACAGTGCATACCATAAACACATCTTTGTAAAGGATATCCTCATTCCGTTGAAAGGCTGTTTATTCGGGTGGCCGAGTTACCATTGCACTCACTCCACTTCTTCACACACTTTCAACCGTCTGTCTTACCTACCTACTTCTTACTTCCGTGCATTATGCGCATTGCTCGATGCGTCGTCATCTGCACTTTCACTATCAAACCATATATACACTACACATGTTGCTGGTGTATTGAATTGTCCAGGTCAACTAAGTCTTACATCGAAATATGAAATATATATGTACATAACACATATTTTTCCAATAAGAGGTGTTATTTTTAATAGCCCGCTATTTCGATAGATGTTACTTTTGAAGCTGTCATTTTTTGACATTTGACAAGTAGAAACTACACCATTAATAAAAATGGAATGATAAACGCTTCAACAACGCATTAAAATTATTAAAATTCACTTGAGTGAATCAAATGCAAATCATCTTGAGTGATGAGGCCCATTTCCACCTCGGTGGCTTCGTCAACAAGCAAAATTGTCGTATCTGGGGCTCGGAAAACACAAGCGTTATTGTTGAAAAGCCTCTTTATTTTCAACGCGTGACTGTTTGGTGTGGTTTATGGTCTGGCTGAGTCATTGGACCTTACTTTTTCGAAAATGAGGCTGGAGCAACAGTTACGGTGAATGTATTGCGCCATCGAGAGATGATTAATGATTTTTATGGCCGGAATTAGATGGTATTGATCTGGACAACGTTTAATTTCAACAAGACGGCGCTACGTGCCACACAAGCAACTAAACCATTGAACTTTAACGATTGAATATCAAAATAACACCTCTTATTGGAAAACCCTGTATTTCCGACGTGGTAGTTTGTAGTATTCAGTATATTCAGATGCATACGTCATAATAAGATTAGTAGTTGGGTAGAAAAATGCGTTGACAGGCTTCGCGGGTTCAATCATCTGATAACTAAGTTCTCTATCATTGCACAACCAAAATATTCAGCTTATCTTATATAAATCATAATAATATTAAGAAAAGTGAACTTGAACCTTTGCAAAACTTGGTAAATTAGATTTTTTGATATCTGATGTAAATACAGTATTTTGGTATGAAATTTCGTTTACCATAAAGATATTAGGAGATAAATATATTTGTTCATAAAAAAATTGCTTGGAAGATTTGCAAAATATGTTAATGTCTTTGAGATGGTAAATTTAGTTGATGCGATACCTGAACACAAATAAATATAGACTTTATTTAGTATATTTCAGTGCTTAACCAATCTTCGACCAAAATTAATTAAATATTTTTTTTAGCTCTAAGCTATCGATATGTAATACTTTTGACCTAGAAATGCAATAAATTATTTTCCATCTAAACTCATTTCTGATACTTTAATGGATATTCCAGTGCTCCTAAGTTCATGATAGAAATAAGGTTGAGAACTTAAACCCATTGCTTTTCACCCAACAATTTCATATACGAAAGATTGTGCAAATTTCGTGATGCTAGTGTCAAAACTTGAAGTATTACGAAATTAATTAATTTTTGATGACCAGGTGACATCCTGTACGTTCTATTTTTTTATTCAAATATGGTCAATAATTTATTAAACGTAGAATTTTCACAGAACTTGAAAATTAAATTTTAAATTTGAACCAAAAGTTGATTTTCAAGTTTTGTAAAGGTTCTATTAAAGTTCTGTTATTATATAATTATGGGCCAGTTGTTTCACAAAAATGAAAAAATGACACAACATAAATATAAACTTCATAGAACTGTGAAATCAACTTTTAAATTTATGAATTGTTCAAACTTCAGTCTTAATTTTCTAGTTCTGTTCGAGTTCTGTAATTATTTCATTTTTGTGAAACAAGTGGCCAATCATTATATAATAACAGAACTTGAAAGTTAACTTTGGATTTTATGAATGGTTCAAATGCTGTGAAACAATTCGTTGTAGGTCTTAATTTAAAAGGATATATCAGATATAATAATCTAGGATATATCTACACAAAACATGTATATTGTATAGTCATGAATTTCATCCGGTGAACCTCTGAAAAAATGCATTATTTTCACCCATATAATGCAACTCATCATTAATCAATGCCTATCGGAACTTTTTCTTATTATTTTTCCCGCTGAGTATTTCGCGTTAAGGTTAAACGCAACGCTCGTTGTATTCTACGTGTTCACAGATGGCGTTAATTAATTAATTTTGTTTAAATACGCTTTTGCAAGGTATTGCTTTACAATATTAAGGCAAATCATTTGTTTGCGCCCGTATATACGCAATATGAATATGAATCAATGGTTTTGTTAGTTTAAAGACTTAATTCTTTCGAGAAAGGCACACAAATACAATATTTTACCGATGATTCAATCCAATATTGTATTTGTATGCCTTTCTCGATAGAATTGAGTTTTTATATGGACAAAACTATTTATTCATATTCATATTGCGTATATGAGGGCGCAAACAAATAATTTGTCTTAATACTGTAAAGCAATACCTTGCAAAAGCGTATTTAAACAAAATTAATTAATTAACGCCATCTGTGAACACGTAGAATACAACGAGCGTTGCGTTTAACCTTAAAGCAGTTCTCTACGATTAAGGTCATGCACATTAAAACACGGTTAACAAGAGAAGACAAGTACATTACATAAAATAAAACAAATAACCATACTTTGGTTAAACCCACAACTTGCGGTAAATATTAAATACATGGACTCGTTTTATGTCTGGAATTTATTTTGATTGTTGGGTGTTTTAAAAATGGCTCCCCATATATCTGTCTCAATACTGTATCAGGTATCTCCCCCCGTGGGAGCTGCGTGCCCCAATTAAAAAAACCCTGTTATAGACCATAGAATTAGATTTGTTTTAAATTTTAGATTCAACTCCGACAAATGACAATTATTTAAAAAATCATTTTTGCCCTACCTACTGCATAAATACAGTATTTTCCAATAAGAGGTGTTATTTTGATATTCAAAGAAAAATGCCATTTGTTAATATAATTGATAAAATGTTTATTTCATTATAAAGAAGAAGGTATGCCGTTAATAGTGAAAAATAACATCAGTCAAATGACCACCACGATCACGCCTACAGGACCATATTCTTTTCATGAAATTTTCCATAACCAAATCGGAAAGTGGCTGCCTTATGTCCTCAATAGCTTCACGAATTCCATCTTTGAGGTCTTGAATCGACGCTGAGCTGTTGACGTAGACCTTCGAAAAGAGTCGCAAGGTGTTAAATCACAAGATCTCGGTGGCCAATTGTGATCACCTCTTCGAGAGATAACACGGTCCGGAAACTTTTCCCGTAAAAGATCAATGGTTTCGTTGCTTGTGTGGCATGTAGTGCCGTCTTGTTGAAAGTAAACCTTGTCCAGATCAATACCATCCCATTCCGGCCATAAAAAATCATTTTATGGCCGGAATTAAATACACATAACACTTCTTATTGTAAAACCCTATACTACTGAGAAGGAAAAGGTACAAGTGGTTGGTCGGAATCTGGGTGTTAGTGAGTTCAGGAGTAACGGAGATATGAATCCATCCTTTGCGGTGGAAGGCAATATTCCGAGAGAGTCTTATTGGAGAGTTCAACCAGTATCTTCCGATCCGTACCTATACCCGCCTCCCAAATTAAAGGTTGCCTCCAAAATCACGAAAAATATCATCCTTTAATGGCCTGTATTTTAAATAAATTAAAATGCTCGTATCCGTAATAGACGGCCTTCGGGGTCGAGGGGTAAGGCTCTCGACTAGCAAGCTGAAGATCACGGGTTCAAATCCCGGCGTGTGCAAGTAAATTCAATTTGATTAATTTGTGTTATTTCACAATTTATTAATTTAAAATCATATATTTGCGGTACGTTCCAGAGTGGAATATACTCTCAATATTGTCCTAGTAAAAGATCACCATTCAGAATTGAGACGTTGCTTGAAATCGTTAGCGTTGGTCGTGTTTGGCGACTAGATTTGTATAGCCTTCCCATCCCTACGACATTCAGCCCCACAACATACCTCAATTGGGGATGTAATAGTCTCACTGGTCAGTCCGTTAGGAGATGTTGCAACTCTTGTAACGGTTTCACATTAAGAAAATAAACAAGGATATTCGCTATGTATTTTGATAAAAAAAAAACATTATTATTCAGTTTGGTTGTTTCTGTTAAGGTCTAAATGTGAATCCTCTTCACTTATTGTCCTCGCCTCAAAGTAGACTTCTTTGTTATGGTTATTCTTTTGTATTCTATTCTTTGTGTAAAAGATATAATTGCTGTTGAACATATTCTCAGCAAACATTAAACTCGAGTAACTCGACCTTCACATTACCAAGGCACCCTTAAAACACAATAGAAATGTATGAATACATGTTGGATCTAACAGATAGGTACTGAATTTGCTCAGTGCAATAAAAACTATTGTAATTCTATTTAAATAACAATAATATCAGGACTTTGTCATTTAGAATTTAGATAATCACTTGTTTCTAGATTTCTAGATTGCATACAGTCGGCAATTGGTACGCAGAGGTGGCTGTGTATTTAACTGGACGGAATGTAGATACAAGAAGGCTATAATATCATGTATCATTAATCAACATATCGAAAATACAAATTTCTGTTGTGTGTCTTTAACTCCGGTGCAATGAGTTCTAAAACGTGGATTTGTATTGATTTTCAAAATTAGAACTGATTTTGGGAACAATTAAGACAAAAAATTATTTTATTTTTATTAATTGATTAATGATTTGTTCTTTATTTGAAATGTGTTTTTTTCGAAATGTTTCAGGTTCACTAAAGGTATTCATTCGAATAGTACATTTCTGATCGACTCTAAAATGGACAATGTTTGTTTTTGAAAGGCGATTCCGAGTTAAATATTTTTTTAATAAATATTTTCAGCTTAACAAATCTTGCAATTATAATATCCCATGATTTTTCACGGGTCTGCTCTAATGTAATAATTTACTACTTGTAATCATCATTCTTACTGTTCGCATGAGCAAATTATTTATTGTATTATAACTGCACCGCTATTAATATCAAATCAATATCACGATTGCATCCAAAAGTAAATATGAATAAAATTTATAATTTTTTCACTAAAACTGACACAATCATTTTCGTGTATTTTGTATAAAATTATCATAACATAACACAGTCCACAAAGCAATTAACTTGTTGGTATTTCAAATACCAAACTAGTTTTTTTTTAAATTATTTTATAATATTTAGAGTACAGTTTTATGTTGATTGATTTTTATAGTATCTCCAACTGTGTTTTTTATTCGAAAATAAACATTTCATATTTATTCTAGTAGTTTTGTGAACAGTAAACCTCGCGTCCAAAATTGTGTTTCTCATTTCTAAATCAAAACCAACATTTTCTCTGAAATTCTAAGATCTGTAAGCAGGTACTTAAAATACCTGCCTATTTAATTAATATTAACCATGTTCTATTATTTGCTGTAACATTTTTTTCATTTCAAATAAGGAATTATACAATTTTTCAAAAGAAACGTTACCACAGGGGGTATTACTCCGATCAAAAATTGGAACCGAAATATTGTGACGTCATATGATTGCCTAACTACATCCACCAATGAAAAACTCAGAAAGTCTATGGAATAAACTTTCGGAGTTTTTCATTGGTGTATAGTATAATAAGTTGGCTCCGAGTGAGAATTTTACTGTCTATATATTAGCAAATCTATGGTTTTTTAAGAACAATATGTTTCTGCCCGAAGATATCGATCTAGTGAGTGTGGTTTATTTATGCGTTACCACCATCCCAAACAAAAGCTTGTATGTATATTATTAATAAAAATAATGACATCTATTAAAAGGGGTTGACTTGGTAGAACGTCATCCAAGAGATAAGCAAATAGTAATAAGTTGGCGTATCAGTTTGCCCGGGATAAGTTCATTTTTTTCTTACTTCTACTGAAATCGATCAAATTAATATCGAAATTTATTGAACGAGCTTAGCAAAGTCGTATTTTAACTCAACCGTTTAGAATTTCATCTGTCTGTCAATTTGTTTGTGTGTTCCGTTTTCGTTTTGAAAAATCTGCTGTATCCATTTTATTATTCAAGCAAGCCTTAATTTGACTCTTCAAAAATTGGTAACCCGGTCAAAAACGAGATTGCAGATCTTAACGAATAAATTAATAGGTTTTCTGATGAAATTAAAAAAAAAATTACGAATCACGATATCGGAACACGTGTTCATGAAAATCCGAATATTTTTGGATTTCGTCATGATTAATGTCACATTATCAAGGCAAATGCAAACGCAATTTTTACGGTCCCAGATGTGACCGTTTCCTTTTCTGATTTTTCTGTTTCAGATTTTCGTTTAGGAATCACTAATATTGTCTTCAATATTTAAGTAAAAATATTTTTTCAAATTTAAAAAGATCATTTCTATTAGTTTTTCAATATAAGGACAATGTTATTTCACGGAATTTGAATAATTCATTAATTGACAATAAGTTGATTTTAAAGTTTTGTGAGGGTTCTTTTCAAGTTCTATTTTTATAAAATTATCGGCCAGTTGCTTCACAAAACTGAAATAGTAACATAATTTGAATAGAACTATCACAGAACTTTAAAGTCAACTTTGAATTTTAATTAGTTTTCAAATTCTGTGATACTTCTATGCCTGAAGAAAGTTTGAAAAAAGAATTATCATTATTTGAAAAAAATAAATTACATTAAATATATCGTTTATAATTAAGTGGGTATTTAAGTACCTACTTACAAATCTTAGAATTTCGAAGGAAATTTGTGTTTTGATTTATTAAATTAGAAAGATACTTTTTTTGAACGCGAATTAGAATTACCAGTTTTGCAGAAAAAAGATATCTGCTCAGTCTGGGGTCTTGTATAATTTGGTGACATCAGTTGTCGTCAAAATCTGTGTAGATCATATTTCCAGGGATTATCTGTCAGTCTCGGTGAATAATATAATATTACTGTAAATTATGTAAAAACTTTTTTGTTGGTTAGATAATTTAAATATAAAATCGCATTCGTTCTGTAAAATGTCTACAAGGTTACAACACGAACGTAACACAAGAAGTATTGTTTATCTAAAAAAATGTTTAATACATGAATATTTCAACTGAGTTTGCACAATGAATGGAAAATATTGCATAAGTTAATAAATACTATGTTACTCAGGTGGCGAGGTTTCGTTCTTGACCGTGAGTTGATGTCATTTGTGAAGAGATAATAATTATGTAAATTCTCGCAACCATTTCGGTAATAACAATAAATTAATATTTTTAGGTTTTTACATTGGTATTTTGAAAAGAATGAATTTTCTATATTAAGAATATCATTATCATCAACTAAATTTTATAAAACATCGACATTTTATTTAAGTACGTTTTTTACATAAAAAAGTGCTTTTCGTGCAGAATTTTTTTTAGCTTATAGCTGTTTTCCGCTCGCAAAGTTATTTCCATAATGAACTATTTTGCTTTATTCCATTCAAAAGTCAAGAAATAAGTTAAAACTATTTTTCAGTCTTTCAAAAAGATCTTGGAAATTTTTTTGTACCTTTTGTTTTGATCTAGATTGAACCCTTTTGTTGGATTCTGCGGGTTATTTCACTGAGAAAAACATAACACAGAAAATTATTTGTTAGGTTAGGTTAGTTAAGGCGACGTTAGGTTAGGTTAGGTGATATTTTTTTATTCACATTTCTTGAATTTTCTATTTCGTAACTGTTTTTTTATCATGGAACCTGTAAATGTGTAGACTGTGTTTTGAGAAACTTTGGGGATGAAAAACTCATCAGTGCCCAAAATAATTATGAAACGTTATTTTTGTGTAGTATATATGCGTTCGTATAAACAGATCTTTATAATTATTATTTTCCCACTCGATCACCTATTTTATTTAAGATTTGAAATGTGATGTTGCATTACTCGGTAAAGAAAAGCCGAACTACAATTTTTTTTTTTTGTAATTAGAATTGCTCTGTTTAAAAAATTTTCGCTTCCCAAAGATTCGTGGTATGAGCGTGCAACACGGTGTAGATATATAAATGTGTGTATATTAAATGTATGGTATTGTTGTTCCAGTTTTGTGATGAAGATGATATTAGGCTTCGCAGTCCTGGCTGTGGTGTGCGCCGCGGCGCATGCGCAGTTCGCCAACGGCCGCATTCTGGAGCCCCCAGAACCCAACCTATGCGCTCAGAGGATCATCCACGAAAGGAGACAAGACGGTAAGACTCTCATTTCATTATGTTGCCCTGGTGCTAGCCAACCTCCGATCGGAAAGGGTTCCAGAAGAACAAGAAGATAATTTGAAAAATATCTGGCGATGAAGACCTGCGGCATTAAGGATTATTCTTTGGGAAGTTACTAATTCTTTGTCTAGAAAAATGGAAGCTGGTAACTACTAACCTCTAATTTTATATTTGAAAAAGGTTTTATGTATTTTTCGAACAACTTTACGTTATAATACAGTGATTAATGGTAAGGTGCTTTTTATAACTTATATCCGTGAGTAACGGTCAGAAAATAGTTACAGTTACAAATATCTTCCAAAAACGTTTGACTGTTTTGATCAAATTTAAAATACATATTAAATTGAAATCATTCTGAAAAAGTCGAAAAAAGTTATTTTGGGGATATTATGTTGTGAAAAAGTTACCGCATTACAGAGTTTTTGTCCCTTTCCTATAATTCGCAGATCGGCTCACTGAAATCTTGTCGTGTTTATACGGACCCTTACAAAACAAGACAATGTTTAAGGCGATGCACTACGTAGTAATGCAAAATCATGTGTTTTTGCTTTGAAAATTTGGTGGCCTAGAAATGTTTCAGATTCTTTAATTAAATACTGCGAGTAGAATACATCCTGGCCTTTGAAATAATCGAGTATTTCTTAAGATAAATCTTTTTATAAGCCCAGAAAAAAATAATGTATAAGGCCTATGAAAACTGCTTTAAAGTTCAAAATCTCCTACTTACGAACCCATTTTCGGTTATGATTTTAATGTATAATGTGGCAAATTAAGTTATTTATAAAATGATCGAAAAACATTTAAATATTTATGCCTGAACATCCACAAAATAAAATAAAAGGCACTTTTTGGCCATGTTTTTTTCTTGCCTAAATCAAAACAGGTGGATGATGTGAAGCGGGAATTTAAGCCTTATCGCCATTTACGTAAGGTGTGTTATTGATAGCGGCTCGATTCAAAATATAACACGACGTAGTGCATCGCTTTAATATTATTACATGCAAATTCGAGTAGCTGGTTTACGAATAAATATGTAATCCGAAAAACTCCCACTGGAGGCGCTGCGCTGCTGATATTAGCTTGGCCTTTTATACAAGCGACATATAATCTTAATCTAATAAAATAATATAGGGTTATAACCCGCTGAACCTTGACGTGTCATAATATTATGTCATCACGAAAGAACATATTATATATGATGTAATATATTCGGCTACTTATTATGTATTACTAACTTCCTGCAATTTAATATAAATATACCGTTTTTTTATAATGATTTTGTAAGACATTTTTAAAATGCTGCTTGAATAATGACCTACTAAAGAAATGCTAAAATAATAACAGTCTTTCCAAGACTTATAATCAATTTTTAACTGAAATTGAATAATAATTGAGTAAATATTAACTAATTATTATAAGCAATAATTATTCGCCTGAAATATCTATACAAATTTAAAATATCTCTCGTGTAAAAAAAATATATGTATATATACAGAGATGTGCTTTATTTCAAATAAATCCATTTCAAATGGAAATGCAAAATTGGTATTTTCCATTTTGCATTTTAAATGCTTTTCTAAAAACCATTTTGCATTTTAAATGCTTTTCTCAATGCATTTTCCATTTTAAATGCTTTTTTGCAACATTCTTCCTACTTTCTCCACTTATCTTTTTTTCATAAGCCCCAAATATCAGTCGGTCCTCAACCTCGCAATGAGAGATAATTTTCATTTGTCAAGTTGCTCCCTGGTAGGAGCCCTGGCAATTGAGTGATAGCATTACAAAAAATACCGATTCAAATACTGAACATGGGGCCATGACGCTGTAATATTAAATGTTAGATAGCAGTTTCTATGTTTTTACGTTGGCAACATTAGTCCCGCGCAAATTTTTTGTGGTTTCATAATCTCTAGTCGTGGTGTTTTTGGATTTACCATCATGTAATATGTTTGGTCTACATTGATTTCCATTATTAAATGACAAAATTGTTTAAAATTTCTATTTATTTTGATTGTTTGACCTGAGAAACCATTTTGCATTTTCAATGCATTTTGAAAATAGGTATTTTCCATTTTGAATTTGAAATGCTTTTCTAAAAACCATTTTGCATTTTGCATTTTCAAATGGAAAAGTTTTGACCCATTTCCATTTTGCATTTCAAATGGTTTTGGGTACCCATTTTGCACATCTCTGTATATATATAATAAGCAGTAATTGTTGATTGAGGTACTAGTACATATTGAATCATTTGGCGGGTTGGAAATGAAGGCACGGGTTCAATTCCCGTTGGCGGCATTTATTTTCACTCGGGAGATATTTTCAATTTGTATTGATATTTCAGGCGACTAATTATTGTTAATAATTATTTGTTATCCTTTATGCTTTGCATAAAACCTTGTCTTATAAACATTAGTTTATCATTAAAAAATAAAAATATTAACTCATTCAAAGTGTTAACCTTTTATTATATAATAACTTAACTCAAGTATTTTTGTATGAATTTAAAATTAGTTTTAAATGTTGTTAAAAACTATAATCATTTATTTTTCAATGGAACAACTTTTCCTTAACTTTTGAAGAATATACCCACCAATGTAATATATCATTGAAGAAGAAGATAATATTCATAAATCTAAATGAAATGCGAAACAGAACAAGACACACAAAATAAAAAGATAATGGTCTGAACTGGGAATAGATCCCAGGATCTCTGTCTTACCGGTAAAACGTATTTATCCCATCAACCTAATTATTATATTTACGTCTTATTTATTAATCTCACATTTAAAATTTATTACGATATTTTCTGGTATATTTTTTCATATTTTTGGCAGCTATCTTTTGAATTGTTTTTTGTAACCTAGATAGTGTCTTGGATAAACACATCCGATTTTTACCCATAAGGAATACCTAATGACAATTCTTTAGAAATTTGTAATCATTTAAAAAGATAGCTTCCAAAAATATGGGAAATATAAGTTGCAAGATAATATTGTTAATTCTGAATTTGAAATATGATGTCGATAAATGTGACGTATAATAATAATTAGGATCCAATGGTCGAGTGGATAAAGACATTTTCCCGGTAAAACATAGAACCTGGGTTTAATTTCAAGTTGAGACCGTTATCTTATTTTATTTTCTGTGTCTTGTTCTGTTTCGTTAAGATTTACTAGTAATGTTCCGTCGCGCCGATTTGTTTTTGACAGGCCGTGTGCTGACCAATAGTATGGTCAGATTTTGAACTGTACAGTTTGAAATCACACACGTCAACTATAATCACGGAGTGCCGTGAGCCGTACAATCGCATCAAAACGTTCCTCTTGTCAAAACCAATGTGTGTAGTATCGCCGGTTATTTATCTGAATAATCCCTTAAAGGTATTTTATCGCAATTATCGCAATCCAATTCAACATAACGAGTGCTACCGTACAACGATCACCGTTCCAGTGTTGACAGATGATTCTCGAGATGCAGACTTCGTTCGCCACCCGGTAAGCTGACTGTGAATTAACCTAACAAATTGTGTTATCGCATTCACCTGTCATAAGCCATAGGCGTTATCCATGCTTTATCTGTGTGGAATAGCCCTTTAAAATACGGCTATCCCAACCCTTGTTCGTTCCTCGAACAAGTATTATCTTCCTCTTCAATGATATAATTATTTATTTTCATAATATCATGATAAATAATTTTATCATGATATGGTGAAATATATATTCATAAACAAATATGTTGATTGAATAAATAAATTTATCATTACACGGTGAAATATATATTTATAAACATATAATATGTTGATTGAATAAATAAATATTCGACTTTAGGGATTGTAAAATCTTGTCCGGTTCTCACTCAAATATTAT
The DNA here is from genome assembly GCF_061612785.1 of Hesperophylax consimilis. Classification (NCBI taxonomy): domain Eukaryota; kingdom Metazoa; phylum Arthropoda; class Insecta; order Trichoptera; family Limnephilidae; genus Hesperophylax; species Hesperophylax consimilis. The sequence continues at coordinate 8,795,932 of NC_142861.1, read as the reverse complement.
TTATGCCTTCTTTCTTAAATAATGGCGGACGTACTGTCGTATGAAATCCTTTTCTATATCCAAACATTAATTTTAAGACAACCGATTAGCAGTTAAATTATCGAGTAATTTGAAGAGCAAAGCATTTGCATATTCATGTAAGTGCTGATGCGACTGTCTTACTGGTCGAGATAATAATATATAATCCCATAACGTGGATAAAATATCAAGATTTAATAAAGAAGATAACATACACTCTTACATAACTCTACACAAACCCGATTTCAGACGGTAAATTTCTTGCTTCTCCAATCGAAAGTCGTGGCAGGTAGTTATTTTTTATGAAGAAGAAATAACAGGTGTGCCGTATTCAGTATTCTGTTTGCCCTCTACCCGTCCCTCGGGAGATAGCCGTGAACGTTCAACCATTAATAAACATGGGTCTTGGTGATGTTGAACTCGTTTACCTTGAACTTGTGAGCGTGGGCAGCCATTAACCAAGATGAAAGTTATTCGAGTATTACAGTACCTACGGGCAGTCAAATATTACTAGAATCAACACGACAACTTCATAATATTATATACTAGCTATATATCCTCATGAAATAGATATATTTTCTGTTTTTTGCATTGTACGACAGGTTATTAATCCATTTACAATACAATCTTCTCATTCTGACACTCCTTACAACTTCATATGCATCATATACCATGATTTTTCAGAGGGCCTTTTTAAGATATACAGGGTTTTCCAATAAGAGGTGTTATTTTGATATTCAATCTTAAAAGATCACTGGTTTCGTTACTTGTGTGGCACGTAGCGCCGTCTTGTTGAAAGTAAACGTTATCCAGATCAATACCATCCAATTCCGGCCATAAAAAATCATTAATCATCTCTTGATAGCGCAATCCATTCACCTTAACTGTTGCTCCAGCCTCATTTTCGAAAAAGTAAGGTCCAATGACTCCGCCGGACCATAAACCGCACCAAACGGTCACACGTTGAGGATAGAGAAGCTTTTCAACAATAATTCTTGGGTTTTCCGAGCCCCAGATGCGACAATTTTGCTTGTTGACGAAGCCACCGAGGTGGAAATGGGCCTCATCACTCAAGATGATTTGCATTTGATTCACTCAAGTGAATTTTAATAATTTCAATGCGTTGTTGAAGAGTGTATCGTTACATTTTTATTAATAACGTAGTTTTTACTTGTCAAATGTCAAAAAATGACAGCTTCAAAAGTAATATTTTTATTAATAACGTAGTTTTTACTTGTCAAATGTCAAAAAATGACAGCTTCAAAAGTAACATCTACCGAAATAGCGGGCTATTCAAAATAACACCTCTTATTGGAAAACCTTATACAATCGCGTAGTATATTATTTTGATGTATCTCATAAGGTTTAGTCAGCGTTAGTAATCTAAGTGCCCGAAAATATTTTTTTCGAGACTTGATTACGAAAAAATGGACTCTCCCCCACTTTATATAAATGTAATATGCATGTATTATATATGTAAATCTTTCGGAAAAAATTATCTAAATGATGGTAAAAACCCTACTAAAATCTGTAGCGTAGTTTCGAAGAACTAAGCGCACAAACAGACAGACGCGGATAGCGACTTGGTTTTGTACCATTTTAGAGATTTATTTACATTTTCATACGCCCATACGGGCGTTTACAAACAATTGGTAAACATAATAGTTTATTCATGAAATAAAATTTGAAAATTAGTCTTAGGGAAACTGAATGCGAAACTGATTATATATATTATAGCCTTCTTGTAACTATATTCCGTGCAGTTGCCAACTGTCAACAAACAATGTCAGCAATCACTCGTTAAAATTAGTCTAGTACGTCCCTTAACACCCTGTTAATATCGTTTTAGTTAGATTATCGTTCCATTAATAATAATAATAAATAATAATAATAATTGGATGACTTGTATAGCGCCGTTTTTGTGCAAAATCACCTCAAGGGCGCTGTATGTATATTATACAAATAAACCATCAATGATATAAAGATTATATTTTAAAACGTAAATGTATTAAACCCAAGTGAAGGAATTCCTGGACTATGTTTTGGTGCGGTAATATAATATTTTTTCTGGTACTTTTCAACATTTATTTAGTTTAAATATATAAAAAAAACAATTATACTTTTAAATATTCATTACAATGAGAATGGATTAAAATAACTGTAGAACAAATTACAAACAAGTTTTAATAAGAATTTTCAAATATTTGAGGAGGCACTAAGATCTGCCTATTTACGATTCTGAACTGTTAACATTTTTATCTACAAGAAAATATTATAAATAATTGATTAAGTACCTACGTACCGATACTACAAGCCTTGGAATTATACTAAGTAACTACCGGTAGATATATTTTATTTCTTACTGATTAATTCATCACACATTTACTGAAATTACACTTTTTCAGCAATCACTTTTTAAATAACACGTTTTTAGTTTACACATAGAAAACTTACTGAATATTTCTAATTTATTAAAAATATATTTAAATGATTGAATGACGTCGGAAGATGTGTACATAAAAATTCTAATATTATTGCATCTCGTCATTGAGTATATCATGACAAATGTAGGTACATGAACACGTCTTCCGATGTATAATGAATGTACTAAAAGTTTATTACGAAGCATCATGCTATCCAGTTTTTAACAGGATTTTAATAAATCGCCAATACTCATTTCGCTCCGTGTTGGCAAACCCGGAACAAATATAATCAGACTTGTCCCTCACTAAATAAGATTCACACTCAACAATCTATATTTGTATAACCTACATAACCTTGCAGAGTTGTGTGTATTTACAATATTGACCAATCATTTGATGTCAAAATAACTTCGTCAAAGTACAAACAATCATTGATTTTTCATTTTGTGAAAAAATACGGCGGGTTTTATTTTTTTTAAATTAGCTTAATTTAAAAATACTTTCAATAATAATATTCAAAGAATAATTCGACACAGAAAATAAAAGATTAGGTTGTGACTGAAAGTACTGTTTTTTTAGTTATTTTATAAATAACTAAAATAAATACATTTTTTATAACATTACACATAAGTACATAAGATAACAATATTATTCACGTTCATTGTTTTGTTGATTGAACATAAAAGTGAGATTTTTTTTTTAATGTTCCTACACTTTTTTCATTTTTAATGTTATCTGGAAGGCAATTTTATTTGTTATATAGTGAGTATGTATGGTGTTTAATTGTATGTTATTGTGTTGCCGTGTAAAGTAACTCAAACCATTGAGCTATCGAAGCCTCTTTGAAATCCAGTAAGTTGTCATCTACAATCTTTAAGGTAGATATTGTGACACGGGGGGAATATGCATATTTCCGAAAGCACCACTATTTTATTTGAAAAAAACAAATAAATAAATAATTAGAAATCAACGGTAATTAATGGATAAATAATCTTTGCTTCTGAGAAACAATAAATATATTAATATCGAGCATCAACATCGAGATAACTCGGTACTATAACAGATACAGCTCTGTAAACATCGATTTGTTCAAGAAATTAATATTAATTCCATCTTCTTCGCTTTCTACTAAAGGAGGTACGAGAAGTCTAGGAACGGATTGTTTCATATAATTTGGAAGTTGATGTTCACATTCTGTGAAAGTTCTGTTAATGTATCATTACTGTGCAGTTTTTTCACAACACTGATACAATAACAGAAATTGAATATAATCTTCAGAGAACTTGAAAATCAACTTTGAAATTTGATGAATTTTTCAAATTTTTTGAAACTACCCATCCTTAACAAACGACATTTTATCTTATTTTTAATGCTAAACATAAACATTAAAATACAAGCATAGCATAGCACAAATGATAAAAAAAAATATAATAAGCAATAATTATTCGCCTGAAATACACGTATAAATTCAAAAAATCTCCCGAAAAATAATAAATGCCGCCAAAGGGAATTGAATTCAATTCCTCTGTATCCAATTTAAAAAAGAGACATATTTCATTACTCCGGAGCTAGCCATTTGAGATTCTTTTTGCTTCTCCATTTATTTAGTTCTATAATTTGTGGTTGAAGATTTATTAACAATGTTTTGTTTATTTTTGGAATAACTTTATTAGTAAAACCCGAAATTTTAAGATATAATCAAACTTACATTTTTTGAAACAGAAAAATCATAAAAACTTCGTTCGCAAACAGGAATTGAACCAAAGACCTCAGCTTTGCCGGGGCTTTGCTGTACTACTGAGCTAATTCGACCCTACCCGCTACCTAGACTTATAGAAAAGTCAATAGATGTCGCACATAAAAATAAAAATGGATGTATTTATCGAAGACACTATCAGAATTGAATTTAATTTGGAAATAATCTTGCGATCATGCATAAAGATAACAGCCAATAAATATAATAGGGTCCAATTAGCTCATTGGTAGAGACAAGCCCCGGCAAAACTGAGGTCCTGGGTTCAATTTTTAGATGCGACCTCTTTTTCTAATTTTTCTGTTTCAAATTTTCGAGAATCGTTAATATTGTTTTCATTGATTATTTAAAAACTAGTTTGCGCAGGCTGCCAAAGTAGAAAATAAGGATTTACATAATGATTCGTTCGATATGGCAATTTCGGCAGTAACAAGAAATAAGTTTCTAGATCGGTAACACAGAAATAACATACAAACTGCATTGTTTATGATCTGCAAAAATAATTTTATCTAATTTATAACGTTCATAGTTATTATTATGTAGAAGTTTTTAATTATCAATATCTAAAAACGTCGAGTAGCTATTAATGACCATTGACAAAAGAATTATTTAGCGAGTTAAATGATTGATTCGCGATTTACAGTCGTTCAATTTCGATTAACAGAGAAGTTATAAATAATAATGTACATAATAAGTCAACTCGCTTGTACCAGCGAGTACTTAAAGCAGTTTGCAACATTAAATAAAGATGAACCGCTGCGCTTTCGATTTCCCGGTACCGGCGAAAAGAAAGCGACGCAGGAAAATTCCACAAAGAAATATACGCACTTAATGCAAAATATAAACAAGCGCTTCACAGTATCCGCTATCGAAATACTTACATCCGCTTGGTCGGTAAATTTAAAATACACAGACAATTTTGAAACAAATATTTGTAATCCGGTTCTTTTAAAAAACGACTTTTTAAAAACTCTTTCCGCGTTTCGTGGTACTCCTTGCAGCCTTAATAATCAAAACTTGTTGAAAATTTAAGTTGATTTGCCAAGATGAAAGCTGAGACATTCTGTTTCTGTAGAACCTAAGATATTAGTTATACCAATTAATTCGTGTATTCTAGTTTTGTTCTGCTTTTAAAAATGTCCTGAAAATGTAATTTTGTATCATCGACTCAATTTCAAATCTATCCATATCATCAAAGATACTAATTTAGGTTGTGTGTCTGTCTGTTACTCTGGTTAAATGAACTCTTGAACTCGGATTTGCTTCAAGCGTCATTTTCAAAATTGGAACGGGTTGCGTGAAAAATTCAGACAAGCGTTAATATTGGGACTAAAAGAGATTTAAAATATTCCGTGTTTTT